>NW_012143856.1:6084537-6085038 GCF_000956105.1 Propithecus coquereli | reverse complement strand
ATTTCACATACATTTTGAATATTTTATCTTTCAGTCCTCTTGTCTATTAATATTTATCCTTATTCTTTCTCAAGCCAGCATTAAGGAAAAAATCATGCCTTTCCAGCGGCAAGCACATGAGGTTTCCAAAAGTATTACTAATGCAGAGCGGTTTTAATAACTGGCAGGGATAACTCCAGCATTGCCTGTCAAGCCTACAAACATTTAGAAATAACAAGCTGTAAAAGGGTCAAGCTAAGCTCCATTGTTCTGAGAAACTGAGCCTATCTCACTAATTTGATACTAGTTTCACTCTATTATATTCCATCTCTACAAATTTATGCTTTAGTGTTGATCTGTACTTTTCTTTCTCTCCTACTCTGGTGTATCGTATGTGGGCATAAACCCCGCAAACACCCTTTCAAATGGCTGACTGCCAGGACTAGTTTCCAAACCCTTGAATTCTTTTCCCAGTCTCATGCTTTGAATTTGGAAGTGAAATCCATTTGTTTTAGCTTGCTC
>NW_012143856.1:6080252-6084487 GCF_000956105.1 Propithecus coquereli | reverse complement strand
ATAAAAATCTTAAGGAACAAAACAAAATAATTTCTAATATCCATGAACAGGACAGAATGCTGGGTAAAGATTTATTTTGAAAATCCTGGTAGTTTGAGTGAGTCTCCTTCTATAAAATGTCTTTAAAAAAAAAAAATCTTAATCATTCATTTTAACTTCAGCAAATATATTTTAGTCTCTTTAAAATTAGATCAATTACTGCCAGAATGGTATGGAAAAATTGTTGTTCCTGATCATAGGATGGTGGAACTAACCAATAATTTCAAGCATAATTAGGGTATGATTTAATATTACAGTACATAATATATTTCAGATTTATGCCCTCCTTTGAATTTGCAATGACCATTTAAATACTTCCAGCAGTTCCATACTAGGAGGAGCAGGAATTTGAACCAACCAGAACTCTGGACCTCAGGAACCTGGAAGGCACAGTCTCTAACCCTCATAAAGGCTCATCCTCACAGTGTGTTTGAATTTACTTGTAATTCAGACAAGTCCTTCCTTTGAAAACATAAGTTTATCCCCCAAAACCTCTCCACTTTTCTCTTTACAAATTTCTGCTTCAAATGTTCTTTTAATAGGATTTTATTCAGGAACACGTCCCTGATGGTGCTTTAAAAAAAATAATACATTGTTTCCCTTTCTGCAAAAATTGAGTATTTACCATCAGCCCATCATAAAAGATTTTGGAGAATCTTTATACATCAGAATAAAGCCCTTTGTAACCTAGAATCATTATAAACACTGTGGAAGTCTGAGTCCAGCACGGTTAATTACTGACAAGATTCTCCCATTGTTAGCCATATTAGGCAGGATTACATTAGATCCTTAATTTGTTTCATTTTCATAATCTCTTTAAAGCTTTCTAGATATAATTCTCTTTTGTTATATGAACAAATAGATTTGGGTTATTATGTGGGAGCTTATATTTTATAAATATACTCTGTGACATTTCCTATCACAGAAGGCTTATGTGTTTAAGAATAGAAATAATGTTATTTACACTGAAAATTAATTCAAATTTATAAGGGTTCTCCAATGCTTTTGGATAATGCCTTTAAAATTATTTTTTAAAAATCATATCATTATCCCTTTGGTCCTAAACCCAAAAAGATGGTACTATCCTAGAAAATAAAGAGAATAAGGAACATAAAGAAAAATTTACTTTTAAAAAACCTAGGAAATGCATCTGTGAGTCAGAATAACAATAATATGAAGAAATTCAGAGAAGGAAAACCAGTGGAAATAAAGACAGGAAGACGCCTACAGTTGCAGATCTCAGACTAACCTGGTGGAATTTCCAAAGTTGGTAACCCAACACAACATCCCTTGATTGAAACATCAGGATATGTGGGCCAACTCCAGAAGCTTCCATGAACCAATATGGAAACAAAAAATCAGGGCAAGTAAGACTGGAAATGAATCCCACTGACATCCTGTATTTTCAGAAAGCATTGAGTCAGTAAGGCAGAGCAAAAGACAGCAACATAAACGTAGGCATACCTAGAGCTGTTTATTTATGTTATGCCACGTGAAGGAGAAAAGAAACAGGAAAAGCAAATGGCAAGGAACATTCACCAAAATAATCTTGCCACAGATCAAATGACCAAAAATATCATCATATGTAAAAATACTTAATGAAGTGATTATCTATGTAAAGCAATCAAAGAAAAGTTACATAAGGTCAGGAAACATGAAACTTCATAACAAAAAGGAATAATATATGAACTGAAAAATCTTAGGAAGGAAGTAGAATAGAAAGTAAAACTATCACAAAAGTGAAGGATACATTGGCAGGGCAAAATACTACAAGAAACATGGAATGTAATATGGAGAACAGCAAGCAAAATGAAATGGAAATAAAGTGTTAAAGGGACTAGAGAAAAAATGATTACTATAAAAGGCAAACAAACAAACACATACATAAATCATTCCCCTAAAGGTGAGAATCAAAATAATGAAACACAACAAATATTTAAAAATATAATACAAGAAAACTCCAGACTTTAAAAACAGGATGATAAATCTTGAAATAAAGAGAGCACAGCATGTCCCAAGAGAAAAAAAAATGGATATAGAATGATCAATATAAAGAATAATAAAACCACTGGACCTGAAAGATAAGGAAAGAGTTCTTTAAATGTACAAATATAAAGATCAAGATCTTTATGGATCGTAAAACATCAGGTTAGTCTCCAAAAGTTTCACAGGAACACTAGAAAACAATGGAGAAATGTTCACAATATTCTCAAAGAAAGAGATTATTTGATAATAATTTTATACACGCCAAAATTCTCATGCAAGAGTAAAGACTACAAACTTTTTTAAACGTGCAAGATCTCAGAGTATAGAGTGTCTATGAATTCTTCCTGCAGAAACTTCAGTGTAAACTTCAGCCACCCAAGAAATAAACAGACACACAGTTGCAGAAAAGACTGGTGATGAATGTTAATTCCCTTTAATTCTAAAACTAACGCTAAACAATTATAGCAATTACAGTTACAAGAAATCTGAAATTTATAAATCCTGACAGAATTCTTTCACTTGTGTGGTCTCTTTCTATATTAAGTATTAAATAGGGACACATCTTCCATCCGCGGAAAATCCTCGAGTGTCCAAGTGTACATCAAAAGTGAAGAAGCAGTTAAATAAACGAGTTATACTTCGTTTAAATTAGCAGAAAAGGAAAGAAGGCCTATAGGGTTTAGGTAAGAGGCTCTTACCAAAAACAACGCTTGTACATTTGTTGGTGTGTACTCCCTCAGAAACTGAGCCCGGTGGCTGGTGGGCAGGAGAGTATAGGACCCTCGTATAAATTAGTTTTATAGAGCACAAGTTGATTAGGCACCGAACACACTCTCTTATTGATTGTCTCCGGGGCTTAAAAGGAAAAAAAAAAATTCCAATTTACTAAGATTCCAAAATTGAGTGGATCACTAGCTTCATAAAATGAACTTAGCGTAATTAAATAGAACTGAATCTTTTAATAAACTCACATAATTTCAAACATCAATTGCTGTTGATCTTTAAAGTAATTTTATATAGAAGTCACTAGGATAAATATTTTCTGATTCTAGACAAACTGGAAATTTTCTTGGTAAAGAAATCTACTCTCAGTACTTTTTTATATAGCAATTTTCTACTTATTTAAACATTGCAGTTTACATTCTAATTAAACATACATTCATAATAATAATAACTTACATCTATCAAGCATTTGCTATATGTCATGCATTATCCTAAGTGCTTCATACATATTGCTTCAATTAATTCTTTTCATTTCTTTGTGAGGTAGGTATTATTATTAGTAAGCACATTTTAGAGATGAGGAAAATGAAGTATACTGCACAGAAAAAGTAGTATAAAGTAATAAATATTAGTCCCTGAAACAGAAAACCTAGATCCACATTCCACCTTTGTCATTAGTGTTATTTTGAAGAAGTTATTTAAACTGAGGTTTCAGTAGATTTGACCATATAATAGTAATAATAGTAGTAATAATAATGATAATGATGATAATAGTCATGTCTACTTTACAGTATTATATTTTGAGGATCAACTCACATAATGCACCTAAAAATACTTTAACGTGTATTTTTTAATAAAACATTATACCAATTTATCAATAATATTAGTGTTATTATCAGATGGTAAAAATTTTCCATTTGCTCTTCTCATTTATAATTAGCAACATTATGAATGGCTTTTCTATCTTTAAACTTAACGGGGTTATACTGTTTTTCAATAGAACTAAAATTCATTGGTTCTACAAAGTTAATCTAAAATTCTGGTCTCTGAATGACCCACGGGAGGAGAGTTCATATCAACCTCCCAAGGGATCTTTATCTGAAAAATTTAAGGATCACTGATAGTGGAATGAATTGCCTAACCAGTTGTTAGAGCAGTAGTTTTTAAATCATAGGAGAGATGGATTTTAAAAGCATGTGCTGACAAATTCATATTTACGTTATCTCCATTATCTCTAGATCCTTTGAGCTTTCCCTCTTTCCTAAAATAACTACATCAACCTAAAAACAATGCCAAGCATAAATGATTCAGACCAATTAATTAGAACCTGTTTCTCATGGTTACAATTTGAGTACAAAGTTTTCCAGCAGTCAAGATAGAACTTTTCAAACAATCGACATGTTTACAATTTATAAGAATGTTCTCCTTTGATTTTCATGATAATTTGTTTTTTCTCTTATGTTCTAGAACACCCTTCATTAAAAATG
>NW_012143856.1:6068578-6069103 GCF_000956105.1 Propithecus coquereli | reverse complement strand
CTAAGATGAAAATATCCTGAGTAGAAAGTGCCAATATTTCCAGCTTAGGATGGATTTATCTGGACTTATCGCTTTCACACATCAAAGACAAAAAAATGGAAGTCAAACCACCATAAATTGGAGACCAACTGTATTATTTTTGCTTTGTGCAGTGAATAATTGCTTAGATTTACTCACATGGTTACCATTTTGTTGCTCTTCATTCCCTCCTGCATTTTCATATTTCTAATTGGAAATATTTTCCTTCTTCTTGAAGAATTCCCTTTAGTATTTCTTGTAGTGTTGGCCTCCTAGTGAAGAATTTTCAGAATCTTTGCCTGCAAATATTTTTATTTCGTCTCTGCTTTTGAAGAAGCTTTTCACTAAGTAAAGAATTCTAGGTCAGCATTTACTTTCTTTTCACACTTTAAAGATATCATTCTGTTGTCTGAATGGTTATTTTGTATAAACACTCACACACTCAAAGAATCAGAGTACATCCATTCCTAGTAAGAATACAAATTTCTCATGTAAATTAGACAAGAA
>NW_012143856.1:6055945-6057343 GCF_000956105.1 Propithecus coquereli | reverse complement strand
GGCAACACAGTGAGACTCTGTCTCAAAAAAAAAAAAAACAAGTGGATCTGGAAAAGCAGAAAGAAAAAGAGTTCTAGGAGCTTTCCTTGGCAGTGGAGTATATGGGTAGATCAATTATAAAAACAAATTATAAAAACAAACAAACAAAAATAAGGACAGTAAGACAAAACAAGGTAAATACAATCTGGGCACAAAGCTCTGGCATGCACAACAACATCCCCTCCCAAACCTAAATCTGACCGAGGGGTTCTAGCTGTACTCAAGGGAACAGGGCAAGGGGTAGGGTACTGAAGTTATCATTTATGTTAGCTAAAACAAAATAAGCCCAGGATGATGTCTCATTGTTCAACTATAGAAACAGAAGATTTTCTCTAGCCCCAGAAACATTAGCTAGAAGATGAAAAAGAAAAATATACTTTTAAGAGGATTTACTATATTGAGTTAAAAAAAAAAGTTGTTAAACTTCTCGGGAAATCAGTACAGATGCTCCTCTACTTATGATAGGGTTATGTCTTGATAAACCCATCCTAAGATGAAAATATCCTGAGTAGAAAGTGCCAATATTTCCAGCTTAGGATGGATTTATCTGGACTTATCGCTTTCACACATCAAAGACAAAAAACTGGAAGTCAAACCACCATAAATTGGAGACCAACTATATTATTTTTGCTTTGTGCAGTGAATAATTGCTTAGATTTACTCACATGGTTACCATTTTGTTGCTCTTCATTCCCTCCCGCATTTTCATATTTCTATTTGGAAATATTTTCCTTCTTCTTGAAGAATTCCCTTTAGTATTTCTTGTAGTGCTGGCCTCCTAGTGAAGAATTTTCAGAATCTTTGCCTGCAAATATTTTTATTTCATCTCTGCTTTTGAAGAAGCTTTTCACTAAGTAAAGAATTCTAGGTCAGCATTTACTTTCTTTTCACACTTTAAAGATATCATTCTGTTGTCTGACTTCTATCGATTCTCTTGAGAGGACAGTTATAGCTTTATTGTTGATATTTTGAAAGTTAATAAATCTTTTTGTCTCAGGCTATTCTGTGTTTTATATTCTATTCTGGGTCATATGGTTTGAAACAGTTTTACCATAATGTAGTTAGGTGATTGTTATTTGTTTCTTATTCTAATTTATCCCTGCTTTGTCCACAGGTCTCTGTGAAATTTTAGTTTAATTACTATTATCAGTTTTTAAACATTCTCAACCATTTTATCTTCAAATATTGCTTCAGCTCCATTCACTCTTTCTCCTTCTATTAGTTCAGTTACTTATATAGAGCATCTTCATGTGTCCGGTGTCTTTTATGATATTTTTTTATTTCCAATTCTTTTACTTTCTGTACTTGAGTCTTTCTTGACATATGACTCATATAGCCTTTCTTTGGCTGTGACAACCT
>NW_012143856.1:6052095-6055895 GCF_000956105.1 Propithecus coquereli | reverse complement strand
GGCTGACTGCCAGGACTAGTTTCCAAACCCTTGAATTCTTTTCCCAGTCTCATGCTTTGAATTTGGAAGTGAAATCCATTTGTTTTAGCTTGCTCATTTGTTTTCTTTGGCCTGGTGTAGCTGAAGTGCCATTAAGTGTTTTTATGATGTCTAAACATAAGGGAACAGAAGAAGTACAAGATACGTTACAAGTGGAGAGGGAATAGTAGCATGTCATGGAATTTCAGAGAGCCATCACACACAGCATGCACAATATTTTCCTCTCCACGTTTGATCATTTGTCTTTAAATCCTTTCAATACATAGTCAACTCCATCTTCATTAACTGAGTCTACTTTAATATCGAAATGTCTGTCAAAGAAAAACTGTAATCTTTATATTAGGGAAACTCCAAGGCTTTTCTTTTTTATTATTATTGTAGACAGCAACTGTCTCAGCTCTACCATAAAAACTCCTAATCCTATTAAGGGGAGTCTTATTTAAGAATCTAAATATAAAAGTAATAATAGATCAATTACATTAATATCTCCAATTCTTCATCTCTCCCTTCATACACACATAGTCATCTGCTATGTGACTTTGCATGACTTTCCCCCAAAATAGATGGGATAGATTTCTGTACCCCTTGATTTTGAATTCCTCTTGTGACTTGCTTTCATCAATGGGATATTAGCAGTTATGGAACCTGCAGGTCTTGAGAAAAATAGCAACTATGTGTCTGCCGCAGCTCTTGCTATGTAGATGGCCTGGTTAGCCTGCCAGTGGCTGGAAGGCACATGGAGCAGGACCGCATCTACCCAGTCATTCCAGCCAAGGTCATCCTATATCAGACAAAGCCAGTTCATCACAAATATAGCAGTAGCCCAGCAAAGATCCACAGAGCTGTCTAGTTCCTCCAGCTGCCTGCAGAAGCATGACATATCCTAGCCAAGATCACTTGAGCACATTATTATTGTTTTAAGCTTTTAAGGTGTTGTGGTTGTTTGTTTTACAGTATTATTTGTGGCAATAGATAACTGATATCTGTGCATATAGACATAAAATATACACATACATAAACATAGGCATACATTATAATATAAATACTTAAAATGTGTTGCAAGTCAAAAATGTGTCTCTGAACATTTATGTACAACATTTACATATATGTGAATAACTTTTATGGTAGATTTAGAAACATTAATATTACAGTCACAAAAATAGACCATTTTCCCCAAAGGTACTTTATCTAAAACCTCTTTACCTAAAAGGATTTTTCCAAATATTCGAACCCCTTTCAATGTACTTATATATATTTGAATGATCTATTCTTTACTTTTTACATTTGGGGAAAAGTTAGTATTTTAAACGTTTAGTTCTCAGGACATTTTTTTCTTAATTTTGTGTATCTAATAAACATTAAATTTGAAACACTTTAGGAAAGATGAAATTTTTTCCTGTATTAATTTTATTTAATATTTCATTCACTTTTTAATATGCTAATACCTAATTAGTCAGAAAAACTCTGTCTTCAATTAAAACAGTTTAGCAATCACTTTCTGCCAATAATACTAAATCATAATACAATCTTTTATGGGATATGTAATCTTGATATACTTCAATTATAGATTGTCTTGTGAATTGTGTTGTATTTCTTAACCCAGTGTCTCTCCATGGAATAATTATGTTGAAAACATTTAAATCTTATTTGACATGCTATGAATCTAAAACATCTTTAACCCTTCAAAAGTGAAATATTTCAAATTAGCTAAAGTCTTTTAAGTTTTCAAAAATTTAATGAAGGATGAAAAAAACAATGACAATCTCATCTTCATGGAATGCTGTAAATTTGATAAACATGTACTATAAATATTTTTAAACACATTAAATATGTGGGAGTGAACTGAAATTTATTTCTATTTTGTCCTGCTGCCATCCATGTGGTCAAAAAAACAACTTGGGATTTACAAAGAAGCAATTATGGGCATGGTACCATTTATGTTCAATTATTGCCAGAAAATACTAAAATATAGCACAAAACAGAAAGGGAAAAATGGATTCATAACTCAATAAAGCTAAAATGGTTATTTTGTATAAACACTCACACACTCAAAGAATCAGAGTACATCCATTCCTAGTAAGAATACAAATTTCTCATGTAAATTAGACAAGAAAATACATAAATTAATCCTTGTTTGTCAAGGTGTATTGTATTTTAGATGCTTGAGAAGAGAGCCAAAAAATGCCCATATTCAGTGCCCTCCAATCTTATTTTCCTTACTGCTACACATGGGGCCAGAATGGTTCCACAATGGAAAACTCTTAATAAAATATAATATTCTGTGTAAGTATAACATTTTTGGATTACAGATTTTGAAATTTATCCCAAAGGCCCGTTGTGTTTTGCTTATTCAGAAGGAATGGTGCTATGTTGAAAACAGCAATAGTTAAGAAAAATAGTGTTGGAAAAACATTTCCAGTTAGGTCCATAGTGACATGATCTGAAACACTCTCACCATCTGGTTTAAAATACTCATTAAGATATACTAAATGGCACAAATGTTCAAGATTATAGAAAACAAAGCTTACAGAAGATGTTGTTGAGAGGGAAGGGTGGGGAGGTCTAATAGTTGAAACATCATCAGAGTTAGACTGAAAAACACAATTGAATCCAAGCCATAGGAAGCTACCTGAGACCATACCAATAGAGAATGCTAAAAACTACTGCTATAAATAAGACCTTGGTGCAAATTTACTAGGCTTTCCTCACAAAATGTAATTTGATTACATTAATACTACCACTGAAGTAGACAGTGCCCTCAAGTGGACACTAGTTTCAAAGCACTTTTCATTGGCACCATCCTATCTTGCTTGAGTGGTTCTGCAGTTCACACAGAAAGTTTGCTGTGCACACATTACAACTGCTGGCAGCCCACCCTTAACTCAGAGCCCGGCCAGCTGAGAGCCAGCCAACATCAAGGAGTCATTGTCAGCAGAAATTTTGAACCAAAATAATGTGTACACGGTGCAATGACCAGAAGTGAGTGGCAGGTTTTATCATCTAAGTTTTAAACATTTAATGCACTTTCCAGAAAGGCAACTGGTTCAGGGACTTTCAAAAGAAAACAGAGAGAACAATGACTACAGAGAAGTAGCCAACGTGAAAGCATGAAAGCAAACAGAAAAATCTTTTAAATGTTTTTTGAACAAGACTGTAATTATAAACCAAGTTACCTATATCCGTACTGATTGTGATGATTAACATTTTGTAAAATATGAGTAACAGAAAGATTGTATTAATAAAACAAAATACTCTATAATTTTCAGCACATAAAATAAATTGCATAATTTGAACAAAAACAAACAGGTAGCTAGTTCATTAATTTAAAAAGCTAGGTCCATTCCTGTGCCCACTAAATAAATATTAAATCAATATTTAAAGAATACTTATCTGAAATGTCAATAAATCATTGGCCCATGCAATGCAATCTGATGTTACAGGCAGATTCCGTATAATCCTTGACTAAGCATGTCCAAACTTCTGAACAGCATAGCAGCTATGGCTAGAAATAAATATATTTAAAATCAATAAAACATAAAGACCTTGTCTTGTACTCAGTGTCTGTCTCTAGTTCAGGGATCATGTGGTTGCTCTAGTCACAAATCCAATAAAACACCTTCTTTTCTGCATGGGAAATATTCTTTAAACTTGTCATTCTAATTTACAACCCTGGAAGCACCTGGGTGCATAAATGATAAAGGTGTTAGCAAATTTTTCCTGGGATATGAAGTCACTTCAAAACAAGTGGATCTGGGCCGGGC
>NW_012143856.1:6045324-6049220 GCF_000956105.1 Propithecus coquereli | reverse complement strand
TTGAAGTCTGGCAATGTGATGCCTCCAGATTTGTTCTTTTTGCTTAGGATTGCTTTGGCTATTCAGGCTCTTTTTTGGTTCCAGATGAAATGTAGGATTATTTTTTCTAGATCTGTGAAATATGACATTGGTGTTTTTATGGGGATTGCATTGAATCTGTAAATCACTTTGGGCAGTAGGGACATTTTAACAATGTTGATTCTGCTGATCCATGAGCATGATAGCTTTTTCTATTTGTTTGTGTCATCAGTGTTTTGTAGTTCTTTCATCAATGTTTCATAGTTTTTGTAGAGGTCTTTCACCTCCTTTGTTAAGTATATTCCTAAGTATTTTATTTTCTTTGTAGTTATTGTGAATGATGTTGAGTCTCCTAGTATGTAAGAAGGGTGGGGAAGACCACCACCCTTCTTCCTAGATATTCCTTACTGAGAGCATGCGGTGTTTACCAATGCCTCTCATTTTGGAATATTCTTTACTTCAATTTTTGTCTCAGCAGCAAAGAAGTGAGACTGCTGACATCTTTGCTTGATTTTTCCTTTTTGCTTGGCTTCAGGTCTCTTGCTCTGTGTAGCTTACAAATCAACAAATAATTGGAGGAGAAATAGCCTACTTCTATTTTACCACTCCCAAGACACTCCCTGTTCTTCATTTATCTCCAGAATCTTGGCCCTCAAGTCCTGGCTGCCCTCACAGATCTGTACTTCTATTTTTGTTTCCTAAGCCCAATGGGATGGCTGAAAGTTCCGCTGGCCTTGATTCCCCTTAGCATTTGCCCTCAGTTTCTCACTCCACCAAACTTAAGAATTGACACATGCCCCAAGAATAATGTCACGTGCAGAATGGTGAGCAATCCTCAATGAGCTCTTAATCTCTGAAGATTTTGAGCCAAGTCCTGGCTTCTGAGAAGCTCTACAAGACCTTCAGACAGGTTGAGTTTGAGTGTATGTGTATGTACATTGTATTCACTTTCTGATGATTCTCAGTGGGCTATTGGTTTGCTATAAGTTCCTCTGCCATAGCCAAAAGCTTGTGTCTTAAATTACTTATGGGAGTTACATAAATCAGAAAAAAGAGAGGCGAGTTGACGGCTTCCAAAAAAGTATGTAAAGGAAAGAGAGTTATATGGTAGCAGTTTCCAGCCAAACCTCCTACCCACTGGCAATGGCTCTGAACTCTGACACTGCCACATTGTGCTATATCAGCTACTGGACTGATGAGGTGATCCCACCAACTAGTTGGATATTTCTGATTTAGATATTCATCTGCCTAAATAAATGGCCCAAACATGAAAATCTCTTGAGCTCCCTCCCAACTTCCTAATGTGTTAACTAATTGATAGTTCTTTAATGACTATAGTAGTTTATTTATATGTCATACGTTAACAATTTAAACTCCTTGTTGATCCAAATCATGAAGTAGTAAAGAAAAGTCAGTGGGAAGTCCCAGGCCTTCCCTCTTGACTTTTAACCTTTTATTCATGCAAGAGGAAATTGTCCTCAGCTCTAAGTAACATGTCATGGTGGTGTTTACTTATTGTTTTTATGAAACCAGCTTTTATTTTCAAATTAGTGGGCATAGAGGAGCTACATTTGAAAAAAAAAAAGACAAAATTGTTTCCACTTCCATTTTGCAATTTTACAATGGAATTGTAAAGATTTTCCTTAAACATCTGTCACATATGCTAGATTCAGGAGTTGTTTCATGCATTCAACACTTGAGAAACAAATTTCCCTCAGTAATATGCTACTGTTTGGTGACTTAAGTCATAAAATAACCTAGTCAATGCATTGATTAACAGAGCTGTAAATGTAAGCATGAAATTATATTCATAAAAATATGATATTATAAGTTTTCTCACTGCTCAGGAATTTGTATTCTACTAAGCTCTCAGGAGTCTCTTACTTTTCCTTAGGCTAGCTCTTGCTGGCAGTGGTATTTCACTGGGATTATATTTATACTTTTTTAATACCATAACTTGGGTTTTTCTATAATTAAATTTAATGTATGTAGAAGTAGACAGAACCTATCTAAATAGGTCTTAGTAGGGAATGTAAATCATCTCTTGGTCTTTTAAGCTTGGAAAAATGTCTCCCCTTTGTCCTCTTTAGTGAAAATCAAAGCTGCATATTTTCTCTGTCTGGCAATAGACTAATGCTCTCTACTTACATGTGTACCCATCCTCCCCAAAGTTGCTCCTATTTCAGCTTCATTTTCCAATGAAGAGAAAGTGTTTCCTCTACCACTTCCCCTCATACCCACTAACTATATTTATAACATTTGAAAATTTGTTAAATTTCTATCTTAAATTCTTACTAAGCATGAAAAATTAAGTCAAAAAAGTTCATTGAATCATCCTAACTGGTACATTACTGAGTTTTTGTCTTTCTCTTTTCTGTGTGCCATTATCAATTAGTAATTTTAACACACTAATTTTCATTTTCATTTCCAGCAATGGGGTAGATGAGATAAAATTTTTAAAGCACTCCTCTTGTAAGACACCTAGAAATGTAAGAGAAAAAAATACATAGTGACTATCTCTATAAATATATAGGTAAGATCATAAGAGTGTAATGAAAAATCCCCAGAAGCTTAAAATGAAGAGGTAACTGCAAACCAGAGTGATAAGCAGTGAGCTGAAGTTGCAGTTATCTCTAGCAGTTTGGTTAGTCATAATAATGAGTTTGAGTTTTTTAAAGCCCATGCCAATGCAAGAAACAAGGCAAAATGTCGACTCAAGGCAGAGAGTTAGAAAACAGATTCCAAATAAAGCTAAGACTCCTTCCCTCCCTCTTATGGGCTGAATTGTGTCCAAATTCATATGTTGAAACCCTAATCCCCAATACCTCAGAAGGTGACTGTATAAGATATAGGACCTACAAAGAAGTAATTAAGTTAAAATGAGGGTGTTAGGGTGGTTCCTAATCCAATTTGACTAGAGTCCTTATAAAAAAAGGAAAATTTGGACACACAAAGAGATTCCAAGGACTTGTGCACACAAAGAAAAGAATACATGAGAACAAAATAAGAAGGTGACCATCTACAAGCCAAGGACAGAGGCCTCAGAAGAAATCAAACTTGCCAATCCCTTGATCTTGGAGTTCCAGCTTCTGTATTTTCCTTGAGAAAATAAATATCTGTTCTTTAAGCCACTCAATCTGTGATGCCAGCCATAGCGTGCTAATACGCCTCCCTAAAAGTCTACATTCTCTGTAAAAAGAAGGATGAGAGAAAATCTAACCACCACTAATGGGAGATAACAAGGAACTTTGCCTGTCTCAGCAAGGGTGGGGAAGAAAGTGTCCCCTAAGATTTGTAACCACAGTTCAACCTCATGCAGTTTGGGGATTCAAATTTAAACTACCTGCCAAACTAAGAAATTACATTAAAACTTGTTATAGTTTAAAATAGGGAATTCATCAAAGTTCTCACTGAATGATATTTGAACAAAGACTTGAAAGAGATGAAGAATGAAATAATATTGATATCTGGAAAAAATGCTAAAGGTAGAGAGAACCAAGAACCTCAATGCCTTGAATGAGCCTAGAACCTGCAGTGACTCATACGGGGCCATACTCAGACCCCTAAGTATTTGTTTCTCTCTCATGTCACAGTGTGTCGCTCCACTTTGTTCCCTCAGATGTATAACACGCCATACTGGTCCATAGGACAGCAACACTGGGGAACTGAGAAAACATGGAAGTCAGTGACACCAGGCTTACATCAAAGAAGATCTGGAACATCATGCCTCAGGTTCCAGCTGAGTATTGCCAACCTGAGACTGCGCAGCAGATCAATGTCTTCAAACAGCATTAATTTGAGCACTGCTGCCAGGCCAGACATTATATTCAAAGATACAAAGTATAGAACAAAGCGTTCTAACATATGTCTCTTAGGGG
>NW_012143856.1:6044858-6045274 GCF_000956105.1 Propithecus coquereli | reverse complement strand
CCTGAAAAAACTAGAAAGTTCCAAGAGTCATTCTCATACTCTTTCTAACTTTATATGTTCCCAGATCATGAAAATAAAAAAGTCATGCCAAAGTTTTGTCAGGGTGAAGTAGAAATTTTGTACCATTTATATATGGATATAAGACTGTATGTTGATATGCCCACAACCATGTCAGAGTATGTTAGCATTCATGTGCTAGAGTAAGCTATTAAAACTCATATGAAACAATGTTGTTGACCCATAAATTTGCATGTGAAGTAGTCAAAGTAGACTAAATTTTAAATGAAAAATGTGCAAAACTTTAATGCAAGAAAAAAATTATTTTCAAAGACATATTTATAACAGTTAAACTCAATGAAATTGGAACTCATAGACGCTTGAAGAGGGAGATAGTCCTAAACACACTAGAAAGTAAA
>NW_012143856.1:6044206-6044808 GCF_000956105.1 Propithecus coquereli | reverse complement strand
CATATTGATAAAATACAACTGATAAAATTTAAACTTAAGGCCAAGCTTAAAAGTAAAAATGAGACATCTCTGGTGCTAGAAAATAAGAGGATAATAAGAGCAATATTGAATGAGAATGAAAACACATGTCCTATAGAGCATCTGAATTTAGACATATGTCTAAATGACTGAATTTCTGACAACTTCACCGAGACACTTGTGGTGACCATAGGCTTGGTGTATTGAAGATCGAACTGAGCTTCCTAAATAAAGAGAAAAATATGCAAGAGTTATCCTATCCATCCAAAGACCACAGAGATTACCCATTGGCCCTGGGTCAAAGTGTATCTGATCTTCATGGATCACTAAAAGAATAATTATAACCTGAAGGAAACAGAAAACACAAATTTGTAGACATCATTTCTGAATTTGTATATTTACCCAATGTGAAAAGCACAGAGCCAAAACATTTACCTAAAAACCAGAACATCCTCACAACTCAGGTCACTCAGTCCTCCAATAGAAAAATAACTCCCACACAGTTCACTATTGCAAGAATGTGGAAACAACCCAAGTGCCCGTCAATCCATGAGTGGATTATCAAAATTTGGTATATGTTTACA
>NW_012143856.1:6043058-6044156 GCF_000956105.1 Propithecus coquereli | reverse complement strand
GTTCTCAGTAGGATATGAAAACAAATAACCTCTATGAAACAGAAATAGAAAGCTTGTAAGGAGAGAATAAGTTTGAGAGGTAGGTAGAGCTACATAAAATATGGATTTAAAAAAAAAACTTACAGAGGCAAAGCAGTAACCAGAAAAACTGACATATTAGAAAATCAAATGACTTCCAGTCAATATGGAAAATTAGCTGATGTGGAAAATCTTTCCTCCCACTTCAAAAGTAAAAGTTACATATTAACACCATATTGATAAAATACAACTGATAAAATTTAAACTTAAGGCCAAGCTTAAAAGTAAAAATGAGACATCTCTGGTGCTAGAAAATAAGAGGATAATGAGAGCAATATTGAATGAGAATGAAAACACATGTCCTATAGAGCATCTGAATTTAGACATATGTCTAAATGACTGGATTTCTGACAACTTCACTGAGACGCTTATGGTGACCATAGGCTTGGTGTATTGAAGATCGAACTGAGCTTCCTAAATAAAGAGAAAAATTTGCGAGAGTTATCCTATCCATCCAAAGACCACAGAGATTACCCACTGGCCCTGGGTCAAAGTGTATCTGATCTTCATGGGTCACTAAAAGAATAATTATAACCTGAAGGAAACAGAAAACACAAATTTGTAGACGGCATTTCTGAATTTGTATATTTATCCAATGTGAAAAGCACAGAGCCAAAACATTTACCTAAAAACCAGAACATCCTCACAACTCAAGTCACTCAGTCCTCCAATAGAAAAATAACTCCCACTGGTGATGATCTCACAAAACAAACTTCAGCATACAAAAATAAAATACATTGCCTAATCCGGAGATGGCAGCTACAAAAATGGGAAAATTCATGTCCCATCAATCATTTAGATAAATCTAAAAGGGATATTAAAAAATATGTTTAAAATATTCAGGGATGAAAGTAATATAACCAAAATTTAAGAACAAACATAATAAGCATAAAAAGAGAAATCAGATATGAAAAAGAAAATCCAAATTCTAAAATTAAATAATGTAGTCCATTAACATTAAAAACTCAAAAGTTTAAGAATTTATGTTGGATGGGCTAAAGAGAAAATTGCTAAAATGAT
>NW_012143856.1:6041732-6043008 GCF_000956105.1 Propithecus coquereli | reverse complement strand
TTTTTAAAATGAAAAAAATCACTCACAAACCTTATTCTCAAAGATAATCATTGTTAACATTTTGATGTATTCCTTTACAATCTCTTTTTGGGTATGGGCACCCCTCTCCAACAGATAAAGGAGGTCTCTCTATCTATCTGGTATAATCAACAAAATAATATTCAAAGGTTCTGGATGGAAAATAATACAAAGGGAAAATTTATTTAATGATAATATCTATCACTATTGATGTTACCACCATTAGAAAATGACACCAAATTAAATCACATTATATGAATTTTGAAAATAAAAAACTCATGACCCAAGTTCCTTAGCAATCAAAATGACCACTACCTTGATCTATACAACTCTGAGCGTGGAAAAAGAAAAACATTTTGGCTTAACAAGACTCCTGGCAATGTCCCTACCATAAAAATAGCTCAGCTACTGTTATTAAGTACTTTACCAAGATATCGCCAATTATCAATTTCAGAGTTTTTGGTATACTTGACAGACAATTTGCCACATTCTTCTTGGAAAATCTCCTGTAGTCCAGAGTGCTGCTGTTGGGGGCACCATGAAACTCACCCATCCATTCTCCTTCAGCTGCCCCTCCACTCCATGTAGATCCACCAGCCACTGCTGATGGAACCAGTGGTCAGTACCAGAACTCAAAGCTGGCTAATACATAAAGTGGCTTTCCTTGTTTTTGATCTTTGATTTCTCCTGGGAAATTGGCTGTAGAAAGTGGGTCATCACTGCTCTGGCAAGTAGTCATGTGCAGGCTCAAGAGCAGAGGCCTCTACTTAGGGTTGTGATACTGGACCACATTCAGAGAGAAAGCAAAGGCAAAAGACCATGTGACTTTAGAAAGAAAAAGATCATTTTCTAGATCTGATGACTTTCTGATACCCAGGTTCAGTCTGCATAAAGCTCACCTCTTCTTTCTGTCTTAGGTTTCTATGTTTAAGCAACACTCATCTTCTTTTTCTGTTGAGCTATTTTCAGTGTGTTTTTGTTCCTTGCAAGTAACTATTAAATGTGGCACAAGGTAAGAAAAGAAAAGAAATAAAACATTCTATATGAATTGTAGAAAAATAAATGGAGATTCAAGAAAACATCTCAAGGAATTGCAGAGGAAGATTAAAAAAGAAAAAGAAGCAGAATTAAAGAGAAGGAAACCCTCCCTACACATAGAAGTTTTGCCCTGGACTGCAAAGTTCAATAAAAATATATTCCAAGTCTTTTTATTTGTCTTCTTCTTCTTCCTCCTCCTCCTCCTCCTCCTCCTCCTCCT
>NW_012143856.1:6031213-6032257 GCF_000956105.1 Propithecus coquereli | reverse complement strand
ATATAAATATGTATGTACAAATGTATATATGCTACATCTATACAAGTATATATACATGATATATTTAGCTGATCTCTGAGAACTTCAAAATTTGCTATTTTTGTCATATTAATTAAAGTATTTTAAAATTAAACTTTATATTTCAGGTAATTGTAGATTCACATGCAATTATAAAAAATAATACAGAAAGATCCTCTCCATACCTTTTACTCAGTTTTCCACAATGGTAACATCTTGTGAGACGATATATAATACAGTATCACAACCAGAGTACTACATTGATAACAATCAAGATACAGAATATTGCCATGGCCATAATGGTCTCTCATTTTGTACTTTTATAGCCATATCCTCTTCCTTACCAACCAACCAACCATCCTTAACCACTGGCAACCATTAATTTGTCCTCTATTTCTTTAATTTTATTTCAAGGTTGTTATATAAATGGAATTATACCTGACGCAAACTTTTTGGATTGGCTTTTCTCACTCAGTTTACTCTCCTGGAGTTTCATCGAGATTATTGCATGTATCAATAGTTCATTCCTTTTTATTATTGAGCAGTATTCTATGGCATGAATGTGTGACAGTTTAACCATAAACCTATTGAAGGACATCTGGGCTGTTTCTAGTTTGGAGCTACAAATATTCTTTTTAAGATTTTATGTAAATGTTATCTTAATTTTTCTGTGATATATGTCTATGAATGCAATTGTTGGATTGTATAATAGTTGCAAGTTTAGATTTTAAAGAAACTACGAAAATGTTTCCCAAGTGGCTGTATCATTTTACATTTCCATCAGTAATGTATGAGTGACCCAATTTCTCCACATCCTCACCATCATTTGGTATTCTTACTATTTTTTTACTTTAGCATTCTGACAGATTTGTAGTGGTAATTCATTTGTTAATGATGTTGAAAATCATTCTAAGTGTTAATTTGCCATCTGCATGTCCTCTTCAGTGAAATACTTATTTAAGCTTTTGCCCATTTTCTAGTTGGAATGTTTCTATTTTTACCGTTAAGTTTTGGTAATTATTTATA
>NW_012143856.1:6018998-6030453 GCF_000956105.1 Propithecus coquereli | reverse complement strand
GGCCTCAATCCCTTCTCAAATATATTTTTCTTATGATTTACAGTTTTCTACTTATTCTAATTAATAAATAAAATGAAAGCAGACCAAGTGAGTTCTTCTTTCTTTGAGGAGCTCTGCTTTCTCTAAGAAATTTGTTAACATTTGTTCTCTGGCATTTGGTGGAACTTAAGGTACATGATGCAAGTAGGGGAGTGTGGAGCAAAGAATGGATTCATAAAGTTAGCATTGTGAATGGGATAGAAGGTGAAGCTTCATTTAATCTAGTAGTTGACAGACAGTTCCGCTTACTAACATGTGGGAGAGAACAGAAAGTAGAACACCTGGTGACTGCAAGCGTATCATGATGCCATCTAAGCAGCATGGACTATTCCAGTTGACCTTAGCTCATCCTGAAAAAACAAGATGAACTTAGGACACAAGCATTCTGTGTACTCCCAGGACCCAAGTTTACACAGAATAACTAATTTGAATGTTATATCATTTTCTGAGGTCACCAAAGCAGCCACAGTCCTAGGAGAAAGTATAAGATGAATAAATGGTTCATGGTATCATCCACATTCACAAGTTAGTTTGTTAAGACATTCTGGTTAGCAGGGCCAATTCTTTGTCTCTGTCAACATATGGAAAAGACGGAATCATACTGATGTCCACTGATGAATGACAACCAAACTGTATTTAGGAATGAGTTTGAACGTATCCTCCCTTTACTTCTATTATCACAGATATTATCAAGTAGGAAATAAACTGATTAGCTTTGTCCTCATCCCTTCTTGTGCTAGTTAAGCCTTGAAACTAATATTTGTAGTGTGCCAACAATATCCTAGATGTTATATATACACACATATATTTATGTATGTAAGTCATGCAATTGTTTGATCCTTAGAAGCACATGGAATACATGTATTTTTGTTTCCCTTTTCAAGGTGAAGAATTGAAATCCTTGACCTAGGTAAGCTGGTCAAGCCCATGAAACTAACGAACAAGTGGCAGAGCTGGGAATCAAACCAGGTCTATTGAATTCCAGCATGTTGTTTACACTACCAAGATACATTACTTAAGAGAAAAATAGCGAGAAAAACAAGTGACAAATTGGCAGCAAATAAGGAGTCACTGTGATGGAGCAAGAATATTAATTTAACAACAAAAAAAGTTCTAACCAATCTACAAAGTAATGATCTTCAGGCTTTGAGAAATTCAGAATTAGTGTATGTGGAATACTTTATGTAATTACAGAGTAATGCTTATTTGTGGTTTTTAAAGCTTGTAGGGAAATATACTTTGATTTATTGTGGAATCAAATGAATACTTAAATAGAAAGCAATTTGAGTACATCTGTTGAAAATCAGGGAGTCGTAAGAACACAAAACAACAGTATAAAATCTGTCACCTCTATAGTTTCTTGGCCAAAAAATGTTTGTATGGCTCTATTTAACACTCAACTATATAGTGTTGTTTGTTTTTAATCGTTTCTTGCATTATATTCTTGCCTCTTCAGCCATACTTTAAGCTCTTTGGGGACCAGATTTTTAAATGTCTTTCTTGGATGCCAGACACCAAATATGGTGCCTGTCAAATTTATCCTAGAGAGTATTACTCTTAGAGAGTATTATGCTTAATCTCTCCAGGGCACGCAGTGCCAAGTATACTGGAAAACTTGTCATGACTTGAATATTTCTTTGTACGTATGTTTCTGATTGTGATGGTACCAGTTATTGGTGTGTTACATCAATACAGTTTAACTGCAAATTCATCCTTTTCACATGCTCTGTGATAACAGAATTGGGCCCTATAAGTACTCTTTGCCAGCCGGTAAGATGCTCATCCTTGCCAGTAGAGGGCGCTGAAGGGAGACTTGGGGAGAAAGGATTTTTAAAATTTATTTTTTATTGATGTAAAATGAATACGTATATAATCTACCGTCTACCATTTTTATGTGTACAGTTCAGTAGTAATAAATACATTTGTATTCATTTTTCCCCCTTCATTTTCCCCCTCTCCCCTTCCCTTCCCGGCCTCTGGTAATCACCAATCTACTCTCTATCTTCATGAAATCCACTTTTCAGCTCCCACATATGAGTGAGAACATGCGACGTTCGTCTTTCTGTGTTTGGCTTATTTCACTTAACATAATGGCCTCCAGTTCCATCCACATTGCTGCAAATGACAGAATTGCATTCTTTTTGTGACCAAATAGCATTCCATTGTATATATGTACCACATTTTCTTTATCCATTCATCCATTGATGGGCACTGGGTTGACTCCATATTTTGGCTATTGTGAATAGTGCTGAAATAAACATGGACAGTAGATGGCTCTTTGATATAGTTAGTCCCTTTCTTTTGGATATATACCCAGTAGTGGAATTGCTGGATCATATGGTAGTTTTATTTTTAGTTTTTTGAGGAATCTCCATAATGTTCTCCATAATAGAGAAAGGAATTTTCTCTTGGTTCTGTCATGGCTCTCTAGCCAGACTGCAACAGAGAGTGTGTTTTCTCTATTTTTCATTCTGCATGGTTTCTCCTGTGCTGAGTTCTTGAAGAATGCACCTTTCTTCAATATTTGGTTGCAGTACAATCTTTCCAGCTCTCGACTCAAGTAGCATTGGCAAACCTGGGAGCCCTGGAGCGTGCAGGTTGGTGCCCCAGCCTATGTCACTGTTCCCAGCTTCAGGTATACGCATGCCCAGGACCCTATAAGGCTGGGCATCTAGCAAATTGGCCACCTAACTTTCATCAGATGCACATGACTTAGCACTGCCCTGGTCCAAGCCACACAGAGAAATGAACTAGACGCTACAGAGGGTGACTTCTCCAGCTCCCACTTTTATCAGCAGTCATCAGCCAGCAGCTTCCATCAGCACCTTGCAAGTTCTGAGGCTCCACAACTCCCTGTGGACAGCCTTCTCGAATAACCCTGCGGGAAGATATCAGGAAAGTTCTACTAGCACAACAATGTGGTGACTTCTCTGCTATCTAGGAAGCTACTCCTGTTCCCCTTCCAAGAAGGCCTGGATCTCAGCCTGGGTCAGGATAGCCCTTCCCTGGGTGTTATATATCACCCTAGGGGTAGTGGCTGCTCCTTAAATAACAGAGAATTAACTAGTAAGAATAATCCTACTAATAAAAATTCTTGCATTAAACTTTCCTTGTTCAAATCACTCTGTGGTTTCTGTCTCCTGACTTAATCCTGACTAATACAGATACCTTTGTCAAGAAACTCTTTATTCAGGACCTTCTTTGTCAACTCAGAGAGAAAGAGAGTGAGAGAGGCAACTAGAGGAAATAAATCATTAATAACAATAATGTCTCATCTATAACGAGCACTTATTACACATGTGGCATGATGCTAGGCACCTAGTGAACATCTGTCTCTTGACTCTCACAGTACTCTGCAAGCTGGGCATTATTAATGCTATGTCCCAGATGAAAAAACCTTCTCCAATTCCTGCAGGTAAAGGTGACAGGGGCGAAACTTGAACTCCAGTGTTTCCAACTGCAGAACTCTGATTTCAAACACAACACTATACAGCCTCCCGAATTATATGGCATCTTAGAGGAGAAAACATAAAGTGTTCCTTGTCATGTTATAATGGCCTATGTCTTAAAGTATCACAAATTGTAATAGCAAGTGAGTTATAGTGTTAGTCTTCTTGGGCTACTATAACAAAATACCATAACAAACAAAGACTGGGTGGCTTATACACAACAGACATTCATGTTCCTTTCTCACAGTTTAGGAGGCTGGGAAGTCCAATATCAAGTTGCCAGTCAACTTGGTTCCTAATGAGGGCTCTCTTCTTGGCTCACAGATGCCCACCTTTTCTCTGTGTACTCGTGTGGCAGAGAGACAGAGAAAGGCACTTGTCTTCTTGTAAGGGCATTGATCCTATCATGGGGACCCCACCTTCATGACCTCATCCAAATATAATGATCGCCTAAAGGCCTCCACTCCAAATATCATCACAGTGGGGGTCAGGGTTTCAACATGCAGATTTGAGGGAGACACAAACCTTTAGTTCTAAATGGTTGTGGAGAAATTAGACTTTGATCTATCATTTTTATGCTAGTACACCATTTTTCTATGAAGCCATTTTTTTAAATTTTTCTTTATTTCAGCATATTACAGGGGTACAAATGTTTAGGTTACATGTATTGCCCTTGCCCCACCTGAGTCAGAGCTTCAAGCATGTCCATCCCACATACGGTGCACACCACACCCATTAGATGTGTATATACCCATCCCCTCCTCCCTCCTCCCATCTGCCCAACACCTAATGAATGTTATTGTTGTATATGCACTTAAGTGTTGATCGGTTAATGCCAATTTGATGGTGAGTATATATGAAGCCATTTTAATATGTTAAGACTAAAGGGGACAAGTCAAAGTCATCTAGGTCACTGCCTGGACTTCAGGGTCAATTGTCAAATACTCAATAAAAAATTGAGAATGAAGAATTACTTCTTTAATATTAGAACTGTGGTTAGTAGTTCTAAGATAAGTTGTCTAATTACTCAGATAGCAGTTATAAATCACAGTAGTCCTATTGCTATCTGTATTATAACCATGAAAAAAGATCTTAAGTATCTAAGCCAACATTTATATGGTATATTATAGTCAAATTCAATTTTTATATCTGTAGAAATTTCTCTATTGACCATCTTTTAATATTCAAGCTGATATTCTAATTACAGAAAATGACATTTTAAAATCTAGTATTTTAAAATAGTGAAGAATTAATTTGCTGGCCAAAACTAGAGAGGGATAAAAATATTAAATGAAGAAAGAAACAAATTATACTAAATCTCAGCTTAATTCTTCAAGAAGATGAAATGAATTAGTGTTAAACAGTACCAGCTAATTCTATATTTTGTGTGTGTGTGCACATACACACACGTTGGCAGAGTTGCATTTGGCAGAGTTGCAAATATATTGTAAATGAACAGCTCTGCCAATTTCTCTCTCAGTTTTATTTCATAATAGCTATGTGAGTTTGGGAAGATTTTTTTAAACCTCTTTAGATCTCATTATTTTTATCAATGAAATGAGTATGATAAAACTATCTTGCTCATTATTGAAGTTTAAATAATAATAGATATGCACCTGTGAAAAGCCTCAAAAATGTGTCTCCTCTGTTCCCTTTCTCAGGAGTCTGGTAGAGGATGTGCTCCTCCTGACCAACAAAAGGGAGACATGGTTTTCAAAACATAAGAAATTCAAAAAGGAGGGAAGCAGAGGGACTCACACGCCCTGCCTCCTGGTGACGGCGAGAGGAGACTCAGGGTAACTACTGTGTTAGAGCAGGAGGATGGAGGGCTAGAGGAGGATGTGGCTAAAGAAACAAATCTGGTAGATTACCTGCTGTGTTTGAAGGTATCACAAGGGCATGGATAAGTGATTGAAGCATAGGAAAGTAAATGAAAATAATAGCTATCAACTCCAAGGTTACCCAACATAGTACAACAGAAGGACATGAAATAAAAATAAGCTGCATAGTTATTTACAGCTGAATAGTATTTACTGTCAGTATACTGTCTAACTACAATATTGAGCTAACCAAAATATACTGGGATGCTGGAAGAAGGACTGTAAGAGAAATAAACCCTCACCTCGCAGTAACATGAAGTCATGAGATAACACATAAAGCTGAAAAAATTCAAGAAATAGAAGTATAAGCATGTTTTTGATAATTATGATAAATACCACAAGAAAAAGCTAAAACTCAAATCATTCTGCAAGATGTATAACAACATGATGACAATCCCCTGCCCCATCCATTCCCATCCCCAGTCTCACCTTCCCAGAGGAAACCATCTCCACTCTTTTAGCTATTTCATCTAGCATTTGCCACCATCTTTGTAAAAATAAAGATTAAATTTTAAAGAGACAGACTGTAGGTATATCTGCCTATCACAGGGAATAGTCCATGGTTAGTAGCTGCTTCTAATTGTGTATTGTCATCATCATTGTTACATGAAGAAAGCTATCTATGATGTGTTACAAGCATTGAAATGCATCAGGAGACACACCACTAGAATGGCCAAAGACCCCAAAGTGTTACCCAAGGAGCTCTTTGTACCAACAGGCAGAAACATAGACCTTTTTGTGCAATACTTCACTATGCAGGCACAGACAGATAATTAAAAGAAAGAGAAAAGAGAAATAGAGAGCTGAAGAGTCTGAAAGATCTTTCAGTTTAAAAAGATCAATAAATGAGAATTTTTCTTTTACAAGGAAGAAATACCTTGGGACCTTGCATTGTTTTAAGTATGTCAGGAAAAAAAAAATAGCTAACACTTACATAGTACTTACTGTTGGTCAAGCACACTATTCGAGAAAATAGGCATGAATTAATTCAATCAATGCTTGCAATAACACATGTGGTAAATACATTATTTTTATTCCCACTTTGCAGATGAGGAAACTGAGACACAGAGAGATTAAGTAGTAAATGAAAAGTCCGGTTTAAAAGCCACACATCCTGGGCTGGGCGCGGTGGTTCACGCCTGTAATCCTAGCACTCTGGGAGGCTGAGGTAGGAGGATCATTTGAGCTCAGTAGTTTGAGACCAGCCTGAGCAAGAGCGAGAGACTCTGTCTCTACCAAAAAAAACAGAAATAAATTCGCTGGACAACTAAAAACATATAGAAAAAATTAGCCAGGCATGGTGGCACATGCCTGTAGTCCCAGCTACTTGGGAGGCTGAGGCAGTAGGATTGCCTTAGCCCAGGAGTTTGAGGTTGCTGTGAGCTAGGCTGATGCCTTGGCACTCTAGCCCAGGCAACAGAGTGAGACTCGGTCTCAAAAAAAAAAAAAAAAGCCACACAGCCTTTGATCGTTACCACTAATCCATGAAATGAGGTTCACAGAGAACCATGCCTGGGTCTATGTCTCCTTCCGGTATTAGACACTGATAGGAGAAAGTTAGGCAGAGAAGGTGTGGAACTCTGTGTCAAGGCATGTTTGTCTGTGTTGGCGATGTTATCTGGTAGAGGCAAGGAGTAAGTGAAATGAGCTGGTCGTTATCAGATGTGCATTTGAGGTTACTACTGTGCCAACAGGATCCAAAGCTATATATGAATGGTATATGCTACATGCCTTATGATATAACTCCTTGCATAAGCCTAAACACAGCCTCTCGGAGTGGGGACTCTCTGTGGGACAAAAGGGAGGGAAAATGACATTACTGTCAGGGCTGAGAAGTGCACTTATTTTCTGCTCAAGAGTAGGAAAGAGTCTGCAAAGAGAGAGAGTGTTCTAGAACCAACCAAGAATGGCCATGCTGAATGGACCCCTTTCATAGAAAAGTAAGAAGAAGAGAAGGACAAATCACAGTACCCTAGATCAAAAGTGCTCTGGAAAAAAAAAAGAAAGATATTTTCTCAATTCTAGTGAGCTTTAAGAATGTTTAAAAAAAAGAATTTAAAAGAAATGAAAAGATTTATTATTAAGAACATGATTTATTAGGGTCCAGAGCAGAGTAGGCCTGTTGCAAATCTTTTCAGATTTCATACATTATAGGCAAAACTGTTTCAAAGCTTGAGTGCATCCCTAATCCCTATCCAAGGAGGCTAGAGCATTGTCCAAGATTCCCTGGAGAGTGTCTTGAAAGCACGTATCATAGACACCCTTTGGAATATAAGCAAGCCCAGTTAGTGAAGTATCTCACTACAGAGCAGCTTAAACTCTTGATCTTCCCAAGCTATGCTCAGCCCCTTGGCTGCAGGCAGAGAGAAAAGAGGCAGGAGCTCCCCAGAGACCCACAGAGTCTGTGTGCTTTGCTGCAGGGAGTTCAGCTTTCAAGGAAGAGATAACCATTAATCCTTTGCTTAGTGATTGCCCTTGTCTACTTGTTGCCAAACAAATTATAAATAGCACAAGAATTTGCTTTTCCTAGTTACTGACTCTGATTACATCTAGGAATGTTGATTCCGTTGAAAGCATATGTGGGAACTCCAGGGGCCAGTCGCAGTTACTTTCCCGTTGTAAAGCCTGGTGGGCAGGGGTGGGCCTTTGGAAGGCCACGTTACACAGTGTTAGAGTCAGGGAGGCTCTGATTCTTTTAAGCATATCTCCCCACCCATATTCTTCTAAAGAGGAAGATTCCTTTACTCTCTGAAACGGCCTCTTGTTATTGACATGTTTAGGGGCTTACTGCTTCACAGAACTCTTTATGTTAAAGGGAAACTAGGAAATTTAAAGAGGATTGTGTCATCCAGAACCCATTTCAGTCAGTAATAACAAAGGAATAAGATATTAAAACATCTTGCCCTGCCTTTGTAAGCAAAGATGTCTAAGGAACTTAGAGTATAGATGGGATCAAAGGAAAAACAAAATGTTACAGCATTTTAATGTGAGTGTTTTAAGCTGTGAGACTTCTTTTTGATTCCATCACTCAGTTATGCAACACAGTTTTTGGCTGCTTTGAGTAATTAAGAGGGTGTTTTTCCTGGAAGTTCCCATGTGTCTATAGTACAAACATCTGCCCAACATCTGCCAAGAGTAAGAATGCACACATTCAGGAAAATTGCTCTTCTTCATAAACAAAACTTCCATGACAGTGGGGGAGGGGAGGCAGGAATCTAAGCTTTTATTTTATTGAAATTGTTTTTGATTTCTGGCATTACAAAAGGAGTGTTTAAAATGTAAAGTGATTCACAGTGGTCCTGTTAACTGAGGCCAGCTGTGCAGATAAGGGGTAGACATCACATCCTTTGTTCTCATATTACTCTTCTTTCTCTTCCCAGGTCCTTCCATAGGCACCCCCCCGCCATGCATGCAAATACACTCTACTATCTGCTCAGCGTCATTAAAGTGTGAGCAAATGAAATAGATTCACAATTTGCAGATCCTTGGGGGAAAATGCTTCTAATGTTTCATAGAATAGAGATCAAACTTTTAGTCTACTAAAATGAAAAATGTACAAATCCTATGACCTAGCAAATTTGTTTCTTGATAGCTACCTGTATCGGTCAGCATTTCATCAGAGAAGCAGAATCCTTAGATTGTGTGTGTGTGTGTGTGTGTGTGTGTGTGTGTGTGCACGCGCGCGCGTGTGTCTATGGTACAGCCAGGGAAGTCTTCACTAAGAATGATATTAATAGTTAATTAAAGGTTTGAAAGAGATGAGATAGCTAGCCACAATCTCCTAACCATTATACACACACAGACACACACGCACACACACACACACACACATACATATGTGTATAATCTTAGGGATTTGACCTTATGCAATTGTGGGAGCTCACTGCACAGTCTATATGAGACTGTTGTGTCTGTGTCTGGTTCTGGAAGGCACAGGGCACAGGGCAGTCAGGAAGGAAAGACAAAAGTGATGTAGGGGAAGGACGAATGAACTAGAACCTGGAACCTGGAGTGTAGAGGCTGAACTTGAAGCCGGGAGGAAGTATGGAAACCTGCATTTGTCTCTCACCACCAACCACACCTCTGCCTTAGTGTCCTGCCGGAGAAGCTGGCACATGTCATCATGGAGAAATTCATGCACCTGCCCAGGAGTAGGAGAAGCTAAAGCCAGACGTCCAGCTGGAGGCAGCCTAGCTGTGGCCCACCTCCCGCCCCGTGCCAGCTGGTCACAGGAGCCAGCAGATAAGCTGATGGTACGTGGGTGAACTGTGACAGTCTGGTGCCTTGTGCTTCACACTGCGCTTCCTAGTGTAAAAGGAACATGGCTCCTGGCAACTTCCCCTTTCCAAATCTCATGCACAATGTCTCTTAGAGCCCACACTGTGTAGGAACTATGTAGGAAAGGGAATTCTGAGAAGTATAGTTACAGCTTAGCAAACTTGAAACAGTAGAAATCTGTCACACTGCACCAGAGAAACACACTTTCCTATGCCCAAGGAGTTGGGTACAGAATATACATGCTGCATTGCATTTATGAAAAATTAAAAACAATTTAAAGGTCCCTTAATACCTGAGCTATTTCCACATAAGACATATTATAATTCCAATTAATGAGGTTGAGATATACATTAACATGGAAAGTAGTTACATGTATTGCATGGTAGCATGTTTTTAAAACACACATAACATAAAATTGTATTAAATAGCTCTATGGGTTCATTTGTTCACTTATTCAATACATATGTGTCACCTATCATGTGCCAGGTACTTTTGTAAACAAAAGGGATATAGCAGTAAAACAAACACATAAACAAAAAAGTCTCTGCCCTCAGGGAGCTAATATTCTAGTTAAGGAGATAGAAATAAAACAGTAAATATATATTAATAAGTAAAATATATCATGGCTTAGATGGTGATAAATGTTCCTGAGGCAAAGAAAGCTGGGAAAATGAATAATGAACATTGGAGGGGATTACAATTTTAAACGAGGAGGCCAGAGAAGTCCTTACTATGAAGATGATATTTAATTAAAGGGTTGAAGGAGAGGAGAGATCTAGCCACGTGAAGATCTGGGGGGAAAATGTTCTAGGCAGAGAAACTAGTGAGTACAACAGTCCTGGGGCAGGAGTGAGCCTGGGGTGTCAGAGGAATACCAAGGAGATTAGTGTGGAGAGGAGTAACCAAGAAGGAAAAGAGCAAGCTGTAGCATACTTGGATTTTACTCAGAGAGAAATGGAAGCCTTTGGAGGGTTTCAAGCGGGGAATCTATGTATTAAAATGTATTATCCTGGCTGTTGTGCTGAGACTGGACTGTAGAAAAACCAGAGTGAGGCACCAATTAGACAGCTATGACAATAACCCAGATGAGAGATGAGGTGGCTTGGATGGGGGTGGCGTTTTTGATGATGAGATAGCTGGATTCTGAATACGTTTTAAAGGCAGAGCTAACAGGATTATCTGACATACTAGAAGTGGACTGTAAGAGAAAGAAAGGAGTCAAGAAGGACTTTAAGCAGTGACTCTTAGCCTGAGAGGTAAGGTAGAAAAAACCACGGGAGGGGTAGATTTAGAGGAGACGAGTTTTGGACTGGTTAGGTTTGAAATACCAATTGGACATCCTAATTGAGAACTCAACTGGCCTATTGTCTTTTTGCATCCAAAATCTTCTCAAACCCATATTGGAAATAGGCCTGGCTCCTTGTTGCACTAACTTCTGATGGACACTATTGCAGAGCTAACTGGCTTGCAGTTAACCCCCAGAAGTTCAGAAAGTATTTCTAAGACACCAAATGTGTGTTTGGAAATAGGGGAACATGGCTGACCTTCGCTTCTCGATCATCTTGCTTATCCTGCCTGTACCAGGGGGCAGATCCTACCTACTCCTTATTTCACCACAAACACAAGTATTCAGGCGAAATGAGATGGAATTTAGCTAATAAACTACTTCAATTAAATCTTTTCTTTCATGTTTAAACAGTTGTTTGGCTAAACTTTTTCCAAAGTTTATACTATCTAAATGTGTAGATTCAGTTTATTTTTTGTTTGTTTTATTAGACTTATGTAGTAAAAAAGAAAAACTCTACAAGT
>NW_012143856.1:5997833-6017483 GCF_000956105.1 Propithecus coquereli | reverse complement strand
GCCTTTGCAGGGTGTCCTAATCGTCATGCGCTCTGGCCACTCTGGGTTCACGTTCTCTCCTCCTCTCCTGCTTCCTTCTTCCTAGGCTTTCGATGTTCTTGAATATCACCCAAGTAAAACAAACCAAGCAAAAATCCAGAAACCTCTTTGAACCCCACAGCCACACGGTAGTTCACCTTTTAATCGCATTTAACCTAAAAGAGCAGTCTTTTCTTTCTATTCTTCTTCAATCCATTGGCATCTGCTTCCTGCCCTCACCAATCCATTGACATGTTTGTAAGTGACCTCCTAATTGCCAAACCTAAAGAATGATTTTTAGCCTCTATCCTCCTGCATCTCTCTGCCGCATTTGACACTATGAAGCCCAGCCTCCTTGAAAATGTCCTTTCCTTTGATTTCTGGTACACTAAAAGTTCTGGCATTCCTCCTCTACCACCATTGTGGCTCCTTTTACTTTGACTATTTAAGGGTTTCCCCAGCATGTAAGTGTTCCTTCCTTGGGCCCACTGTTTTCTTCTTACACCGTCTCTTTATATCTACCATCTGGGTTTCGAGCACCACCTAATGATGCCCACATCTGTTTCCCAAGCTTCAGATTCATACATCCAGCTGTCTGATATTTGAGTGCCCAGCAACCAGCACAGTTTTGCCATGCCCAAAACTAAATTAATAAAGTCCCAATACAAAGTCTGTCTTTATTCTCCATTATTTATCTTTGGAAGTGTTGACCCCTGATTTGCCTTTTCTTATGAGGTATCAATCACTCAGACTGACCTACCTGATACTGTTATATGTTCACAGGAATCAGTAATTGATCTCACTTCTTGTTTTATATCCTATCTTAGGTTGACCTCCAATAAATACTCTATCCACAGCTACGGCCAACAAAAATTTGTGCACAGCCTGATGAAACCAGCCTCTCAGCCTCTGCTAATTTTGCCTATAGTCATGTTAAGAGAAGAATAGATTTAGTACAAATGTCTAAAAACCAGAAACAGGGCAAAAACAAAATGTCTATGCTTATCAAGTAGCTTCACAATGATCTTCCGATTATTTAATACTCCCTGTTGTAATCAATCTGTTCCAATTTCTGAAAATCCCAGATTCTCTGTTATACAACCATATCAGAGATGTCAAGTTGCGAATTGCCTGGTCCAATATTGACTTTCCCTTTAAATTAGCTCTGCTGCTGATTCAACCAGTTGAAATGATAAACTCTCAATAAATATGCATTTTCCTTTTATTTATGCAATGCATAAAGAAGAAATTTAAGAAATGATTATGTTTGAATTAGATAGACTTTATTAATTTAGCTTTCATTTATTCAACAAATATTTGTCAATTTTTAAAAAATATTTAGTAAGAACCTGCTCTGTGGTAGGCTCTAGTCTAAGTGATAAAAGAACAATAGTATGCAAAGCAAAGTTCCTGACCTCTTGGAACTGACAGTCAGGCTACGTGAATGACAGTGTGGAAGATATAAAAATCAATCAGTCACTTGGAGTCTAGTCTCCAGGTGCTTCCAGAGACGAGCTAGACAATGATGAGAGCTACAGGAGGAAGAACAAAACCACATGCTATGGGACTTTAGAAGGAGCTGCAATTGCTTCCTAGAGGGCAGCATCAGAAAAATGTTCAAGCCTTCGAAGTGGACTGAAAGAATACATAAAACTCACAGCTGCAAACAAGGTCAAAAGATGCTTGGAGGACAAGAGAAGAGCATGAGCAAAGATGCAAGGTGGAGAGTTAAACTTAGGATTCTGTGTATCTACAGAGCTGGTTCTGAGAAGGGGAATAGTGAAAAACAAAGTAAAAAAAGAAGTTATGGCCCAGGGCCAATTAAAACCTTTGAGGCCTTAAACATTCAAAAAGAAATGTTTCCCCATCCGCTGAGAAATAGGTCATTAAAAACAATATAAAGACAAAGCTTATACTTTTCCCCACAAAATTCTTATTTTTCCCATGATGGCTTCAGTAATAGAGCCTGACTCCATTTTTGATGCATGATTGTAGACATCTTTTAAGTCTCACCTTTCCTTCTTCCTCTGCTGCCCCCTTAACTGGGCAAGCTGATACGAAAGCCCAGGCGCTCTTTCCTTTGGCACCAGCAGGGAGTTGAAACCATGAAGGATCCCTCACTGTGACATCCCCCTCCTAACCACTATAAAAACTCCAAGCAAATGTCCTTTCCCTGCTCTCTCAAATCATTTTGGACCTTGGAAAGTTAGTAATAAATCTTTTCATACATTTTGTATGTGTGTGGAATCATTGGTCTTGACATCTGAACCAAATTTTGGGTGGGGGCCCAATCTTTATCTACAAAGTGGCTTTAACAACTATTTCGATGCTTTTTTCAAGAAGGTAACATTTTTTAAAAAACAATTCAGGGCCTCTGCTCTGTTCAGGACCATCAGGAGACCAGAGACTATTGGCAGCAACCTGAGATCAGATCACAGAGAGTCTTATGTGCTAAGGCCATTAGAATTTTAAAGTTGTTTTCTCAGTTGCTAAAGGACCCATATTTCTTGCAATTAAGTGAAATACTTAAGAATAATGTCTACTCTAAATAAATAATAGATACTCAATGAAAGATTATTTTAGCAAGAGTTATTACAATCCCAGCAGATATTTGATAATATGAAAGTAAATCTGGAAAAAAATACTAGAGATATACACTCCATCTATAATGAGTAATAGTGAGAATTTGAGCAACTTTTCATTTATTTAGCAACTGCTTATTAAGCATTTACCACGTGCAGTGCACTCTGCTTGTCCCTGTAGGATGTAGAAATAGGTTATTTTTTTCCTGTAGTTACTTTATATGCAGCCCTAACACATGCATTCAAACAGGTGCACCTCAGGTGGTTAATTTGCCTAACCAAAGTTGAGATGAATCTATGAATGATGAAAATGAATTAATTGTCACTTATCCCATAATGAGTCACTTATATTCAAGCCATTCATGGCATATTAAGCCCTATTATGGAATGAATTTCATGTACAATCATTCCTTGGTGAAACAGACTGCATTGAAATTTCTAAAAGCTGATAATTCTGAATGATGAATAGCATTTTTTCAAACTACCAAATAAAATCTATTATGATGCTAGAAACATGGTTCTCATAATTGACTATATTTGATAGTCATACTCAGAATATTTTGTCATTGATGGTATGTTAAATCTTATTGAGAATTTCCTGGTTCTGTGGAATGAAACAGTATCACCTTTTAAAATATAAAATATTTTTAATTCTTTTCTAAAAATACAATCTGGAAAGTACAGCTCTATCATTTATAAACATATTGTTAAAGGAAGATTCTCAATTACTATTAGAAAGAAGGGACACAAAGAAGCTGAACAAAGGAACAGAAAAAATGCAGAAATTAATCAAGATATCAAATGTATTCACATAGATGCTCCTGGAGTTATTGAAGTAGATTTTCTCATTATGAATCCAAATTTATTAAATCATTATCAAGAATGAAGATTACTAAAAGATTATGCTTGTCTCGATTTCAAAATAAAATATAAGTATTTAAAAAAGAAGCCTAAATAACATCCTCAAAATGTGTGATGATATAAGAACGTTTATTACAGAATTACAGAATTGAAAGTTGAGTTGCTAAACTTAATCAACAATTTTGATAAAAATGAATATTATCAATTTAGGTGTCAAATTTCCATCAGTAGCGGCAAAAGTTGTGAAAAACAACTCAAACCATTTGGTACATCATTAGTAAAAACTGGTTGTACAGGGCGAACATATAAGACACATGCCATTATCTCTTCCAAAGGCAACTCTAATTCCAAACATGGAATAATTGCCACCAATTTCATGACAAATCTCTTTCGTATGTGGATACATTTCCTAAAAAGAAGTGATAATCCTTTGACAAAAGCTTCCTGCATGTGGAATTGTCCTTGGGAATGATGCCTTAACAGAAATGAGAAATTGTCTGAAGAAAGTTAAGAAATGGGAAGGAGTGGGGCAAGACAGCCGAACAGAAACTTCTAGCAATCATCCTTCCACAGGAACACCAAATTTAACAACTATCCACACAAGGAAGCACCTTCAGAAGAACCAAAAATCAGATGAGTGATCACAGTACCTGGTTTTCTTATTGTATCAAAGAAAGAGGCACCGAAAAGGGCAGAAAAGGCAATCTTGTATTGCCTACCCCACCCCTCCCCTATACCCCAGCAGTGCCGCACCAGTGCACCAGTGGAGAGAGAATCGTGTGCCTGGGAGAGAGAGAGTGAAGTGATTGTGGGATTCTGTATTGAAAATCAGGGCTGCCCTGGCACAGGGGAATACAGCATAGGGCAGAATTTTGCTGATGCCCACAGAGAGAGCATTTAGACCAGCCCAGCCAGAGAGAAATCCTCTGTCCCAAAAGGCAAGCTCTAGCTAGCCCCACCACTGGCTGACAAAAAGCGGCCTGAGACCTGGAATTAATTCATAAGGCAGTCAGGCCACACAGGCTGCAGTCCTTGGGCAATTCTCGAGACTGCACTGGCTCAGAGCAATACATGTGCATGTGACTTTGGGGTGCATGTGACCCAATGAGACACCAACAATGGCAGCCAAGCCAATGCCTGTGTCACCCTTCCCCTACTCCAGGCAGTGTAGCTCAGGGAAAGTCTTCTTCCATTTGGGGAAAGGAAAGGGAAGAATTTAGAGAATATTATTTTGCAACTTGGGTACCAGCTCAACCATAGTAAAATAAAGTACCAAAAAGACTCCTGAAGCCCCTGATTCCAGGCTTAATTTCTGGATGGCATTTCTAGAACCACCCTGAACCAGAAGAAAACCCACTCCCATGAAAAGAAGGACCCTGTCCTGGCAGAATTCATTACCTGCTAATTAAAGAGCCCTTGGGCTTTGAATAAATATTAATATCACAGGTAGCTAGGCAGCAGTCACCATAGGCTTTGGGCAAGACTAGGCTTGCTTCAGGTGTGATCTGGTACAGTCCCAGCTGTGGTGGCCATGAAGGAGTGCCAATGTCACTCCTCCCCCAACTCCAGAAGCCCAGCACAGAAAGTGAGGAAGAGAGTGAGAGACTTTGCTTGATAATACAGGGAATTCTCCTGTATCTTAATCAAGTCCAAGTCCACTAGGAGTCTGCAAGAGTCACTGCATTACTGGGGTTGGAGTGCCCCATTGCCAATATGGCTGTAGTGAATAAAGACTTAGATCAAAACACTCAATTCCCTTTGAATACCTGGAAGCATTCTCAAGAAGGACAGGTTCAAACAAGTCCAGACTGAAAAGATTAGAATAAATAAAACTCTTCAATGTCCACACATTAATGAACATTCCAAACTTCAAGAACGTCCAGGAAAACATGATCTCACCAAATGAACTAAACAAGGTACCGGTGACTAATCCTATAGTGATGGAGATAGGTGACCTTTCAGACAAAGAATTCAAAATTGCTGCCCTGGAGCAGCTCAATGAACTTCAAGACAACACAGGCCGGGCGCGGTGGCTCACGCCTGTAATCCTAGCACTCTGGGAGGCCGAGGCGGGCGGATCGTTTGAGCTCAGGGGTTCAAGACCAGCCTGAGCAAGAACAAGACCCCGTATCTACCAAAAATAGAAAGAAATTAATTGGACAGCTAAAAATATATAGAAAAAATTAGCCGGGCATGGTGGCACATGCCTGTAGTCCCAGCTACTCGGGAGGCTGATGCAGGAGGATCGCTTGAGCCCAGGAGTTTGAGGTTGCTGTGAGCTAGGCTGATGCCACGGCACTCTACTCCAGGCATCAAAGTGAGACTCTGTCTCAAAAAAAAAAAAAAAGACAACACAGAGAAGGAATTCGGAAGGCTATCAGAGAAATTTAACAAAGGGATTAAAATAATAAAAAAAAAATCAAGCAGAAACTGTGGAGCTAAAAAGTTCAGTAGACAAACTGAAAATGCATCAGAGTCTCTCAACAGCACAATTGATCAAGCAGAAGAATTAGTGAGCTTGAAGACAGGCTATTTGAAAATACACAGTCAGAAGAGAAAAAAGAATAAAAAAGAATGAAGCACACCTACAAGATCTAGAAAGTAGCCTCAAAGGACAAATATAAAAGTTATTGGCCTTATAAAGGAGGTAGAGAGAGAGAGAGATTGGAGTAGAAAGTTTATCTAAGAAATAACAGAGAACTTGCAAAACCTAGAGAAAGATATCAATATTTAGGTACAAGAAGGCCATAGAACACCGAGCAGATTTAGCACAAAGACTACCTCAAGGCATTTAATAATCAAGCTCCCAAAAGCCACAGATAAAGAAAAGGTCCTAAGGGAATCAAGAAAAAAGAAAAAATGATAATAACCTGTAAAAGCTTCTGCACAGCCAAGGAAACTATCACGAGAGCAAACAGACAACCTACAGAATAGGAGAAAATATTCGCATGTTGCACATCCAATAAAGGGCTGATAACTAGAATTTATATAGAGCTCAGGAAAATCAGCAAGAAAAAAATCAAAGAGCCCTATCAAAAAGTGGGCAAAGGACATGAACAGAAAGTTTTCAAAAGAAGATAGACTAATGGCCAACAAACATATGAAAAAAAGGTTAACATCTCTAATCATCAGGGAAATGCAAATCAAAACTACAATGAGATATCACTTAACTCCAGTGAGAATGGCCTTGATCAAAATGTCCCAAAACAATAAATATTGGCATGGATGCAGAGAGATAGGAACATACACTACTGTGGGACTGCAAACTAGTACAACCTCTGTGGAAAGTAATATGGAGATACCTCAAAGAGATACAAGTAGAACTACCATTTGATCCAGCAATCCCATTGCTGGGCATCTGCCCAAAAGAACAAAAGACATTCTATAAAAAAGACATCTGCACTGGAATGTTTATAGCAGCACAATTCACAATTGCAAAGATGCGGAAACAATCTAAGTGCCCATCAATACATGAGTGAATTAATAAAATGTGGTATGTGTATATATGGCTGGAGTTCTACTCAGCCACAAAAAAACAATGGTGATATAACACCTCTTACATTATCCAGATAGAGCTGGAACCCATTCTACTAAGTGAAATATCACAAGAATAGAAAAACAAGCACCACATGTACTCACAATCAAATTGGTTTTAACTGATCAACACTTAAATGCACATATAGTAATCACATTCATCAGGTGTCGGGCAGATGGGAGAGGGGAGAGGGAAATGGGTATACACACACCTAATGGGTGCGGTGCACACCGTCTGGGGGATGGATACTCTTGAAGCTCTGACTCGGGTGGGGCAAAGGCAATATATGTAATGTAAACATTCGTGCCCCCATAATATGCTGAAATAAAAAAATAATAATAATAACATATAAAGGAGCTCTAATATGTCTGGAAGCAGACTTCTCAGTGAAAATCTTACAGTTAGAAGAGAGTGGCATGACGTACTAAAAGTGCTAAAGAAAAAAAAACCTTAATTCTGGAATATTGTATGCTGCAAAAATATCCTTCAAACATGAAAGGCAAATTAAGAATTTCCCAGACAAACAAAAGCTTAGAAATTTTATCAGCACTAGACTTATAAGAAATGCTAAACTACAAGAAATGCTAAAAGGAGTTCTTTGATATGAAAGAAAAGGATGTTAGTGAACAACAAGAAATCATCTGAAGGTATAAAACTCACTGGTAATAGTAAGTACACAAATATGGAATACTCTATTGCTGTAATTGCAATGTGTAAACCACTTGTGTCTTGAGTAGGAAAACTAAAAGGTAAACGTATCTAAAATAATAACTACAACTTATAGAAAGTATAAAAAGATATAAACAGAAACAACAAAAAGTTAAAAAGTATGGGAGGGGGGTGCAGTTAAAATGTAGATTTTCTTTTAGGTTTCTCTTTGCTTGTTGATTTGTAAGCAGAGTTAAGTTATCACATGTTTAAAATACTTGATTATATTAATAAAATGTTTTTTGCAAGCCTCATGGTAACCTAAAATAAAAAACCCTATAATGGATACACAAAAAGTTAAATGAACCAGAGCAAATCACTTTTAACAAAGGAAGGAAAAAAGAAAGAAGGAAAGAGAGGGACACAAAATAACCAAAAATCAAATAACAACATGATAGAGATCAGTCCTTACCTACCAATAATAACATTGAATGTAAATGGACTAAACTTAACCAATCAAAAGACATAGAGTGGCTAAATGGATAAAAAGATGAGACTCAACTATATGTTATCTACAAGAAACCCACTTCACCCATAAAGACACACATAAACTGAAAATAAAGGGATGGAAAAAGATATTCCACACAAATGGAAACACGAAAAGCAAGAGTATCTATACTTCCGTCAGATAAAATACATTTCAAGAAAAAAACTGTAAAAAGAGACAAAGAAGGTTATTATATAATATTAAAGGGGTCAATTCAGTAAGAGTATATAACAAGTCTAAATATACATGCACCCCACACTAGAGCACTCAGATATATAAAGCAAATATTATCAGAGCTAAAGCAAGAAAGAGATTCCAATACAATAATCATAGGAGACCTCAACACCCCACTTTCAGCATTGGACAGATCGTTCAGATATAAAATCAACAAAGAAACATTGGACTTAATCTGCACCACAGACCAAATGGACCTAATAGATATTTACAAAACGTTGTATCCAACAGTGGCAAAACACATTCTTCTCAGCTCATGGATTGTTCTCAAGGATAGAACATATGTTAAGCCACAACGCAAAGTCCTAAAAACTTCAAAAAAATTGAAATCTTATCAAGTATTTTCCCTAACTGCCAATGGAATAAAACTAGAAATCAATAACAAGAGGAACATTGGAAACCATACAAACACATGGAAATTAAACAATGTGCTCCTGAATGATCAGTGGGTCAATGAAGAGATTAAAAAGCCAGCACTATTCACAATAGCCAAGGTTTTGAATCAACCTACATGTCCATCAACAGATGAATGGATAAAGAAATTGTGGTATGTATAAGCAATGAAGTATTATGTAGCCATAAAAGAGAATGAAATCCTGACATTTGCAACAATATGGATAGAATGGGAAGTTATCATGTTAAGTGAAATAAGTCAAGCACAGAAAGACAAATCTCATATGTTCTCACTCATATGTAGGAGCTAAATATTAATATTAAAACCATTGATCTCATGGAGACAGAGAATAGAACAATGATTACCAGAGTTTGGGAAGGACAGTGGGGAGCAGATGATAAAATGGGGATGGTTAATGGATACAAAAATATTGTTAGATAGAATGAACAATATTTGATAGCACAACAAACGACTATAATCAACAGTAAGATAGGGTATACTTTAAAATAACTAAGAGAGTAGAATTGGAATGTTCCTAACACACACAAAAAATGATAAATGCTTGAGGTGATGGATACCCCAATTACTCTGATTTGGTTAATATATATCATATGCCTGTAATAAAATATCACATGTACCCTCTAAACATATGCAGCTATTATGTACCCATAATAACTAAAAATAAAAAATTTTTAAAAAGGTATTTGTATACACAAAGAGTGCAATGCGCACTACCCGAAGGATGGACATATTTGAAACACGGACTTCGGTGGGGGGAGAACCAAGGGCAACACACGTAACCTAAACATATGTACACCCATAATTTGTTGAAATAAAAAAAATAAAAAATAAAAAAAAAAAGGTAAAGACTGGCTTTCTGAAGGAACTAGGGTGAAAATGTGTGTATTTTCTCCTTATGGATATAGATTGTAATACGGACAAGTCTACATTTCTTCACATCACCTCAAATCCCTAAAGCCAGAAAAGTCTCTTTTGAGCCTGCTAAGAACTATCTTCAATTTGTGTAAAGGGACTCAAGGTCAAATATAAACAAAAAGAAAGTTCTACCCTTATGCTTTGGCCTTAGGGTGACAGTCAGCTTGCAACCTCAATTTCATGTAACATTCTTCCAACGAATATGCTAAGTGTTTACTATGCACCAGGCCTTCACCCAGATATTCAAAACATATCTGGAAAATAAAATGGCAAAGATCTCTGGGCCACCCTGCTGTCACACCTGGATTTCTGCAGAAGGCTTCCCATTCTCTGTAATGATTAGTTCAAGCCCCTAAAACCACCAAGCCCTTCTGCCTCCCACTTGAGACAAATCATGTCAACTCCTATTTCTCAAAAAATTGGAAACCATGAAATATAAACTCCCTCAACTTCCTGCCACAAAACCTGCTTCTATACCCTTTGTCTTCTCCCTGTCTGATGTGAATTCTATCCTTTTCAAACTTCCTGGGACCTTATGTTATCAATTGCCCTTCTTCATTCTGTTTCCTTAATAACTCTCACTTTCTTTCTCCGCTGAATCCTTCCTATGAATATTTATGTTTGATCTACACTACAATCCCCTATTTAAAACATACACATATACACAACACACAAACAGGATCCCACATCAGCCACTGCCTCATCTTCTCCCAAATTCAAAGGCAAATTTCTTCTCTTTAAGAAAGTACAAACTTCTTACTTCTTGGCTTCCTTATTTCACCAGTCCATTAGTTTCAATATGCTCTTTGCCCTCCCCACATCACTACAATTAGTTTTGATAAGGTCATCAATGAATTTTATGCTACTAAGTCTAATTAACACTTTTTATTTGTCATCTTACTCAGAAGTATTGGACATGTTTACCTCCTTCCGATCCTCTCTCCCTTGGCTTCTGTCACATTATACTCTTCTGATTCACCTACTGCTCAAACACCCTACAATCTTACTTCCCTTTCTTTCCTTGTCTTGAAATACTGGAGATCCTTGGAACTCACATCAAAGCCCTTATCCTCTTTACTCCTCTCCCTCCATCTGGTCAAACTCATCCACTCCTACAGTTTCAACCATTACCACTATTATGATGACCTCAGAAATCATAGTTCTGTCCTGACACACTGCCTGGACTGCAGACCTGTATTATTTCCTGTTGCTGATGAATGCCACATAGGCCCTCAAACTTGATGTGTCCAAACCAAAGCCACGATCTTCCCTCCAGAACCTGCCCTTCATCCACCACTCCCTTATTGCCATCAATGACATGCCATATACCCAGTTGATCATGACAGTATGCTAGGTGTTGGTCCTGTACTCTCAGTCCTGTCTCCTACTAATCACAAATATGTCCGTATCTGTCCATCCCCGTTGTCACAAGGTTAGTCCAAGTAACAATTATCTTCTTGCTGAAGTTTCTTATTAGCATTCCTGGAGAATCTTGTCTCCCTCTAATCCTTATTCCACATTATAACTAGAGTAATCTCTTTTCCAATACAAATTCCCTTAAGTCGTTGTCCCATGTATATTCATCAATAGCTTCACATTACTTTTAGCATAAAGACAAATGTCTTAACCTGGCCTACATGCCCTTCAGGATCTGGCCCCTGACTGCCTCTCCCACTTTTCTTGTACCATCTCTTCCCTTGGTCACCTCACTCTAGCACAGAAGAGCCATCCTGCCTCATAGCCTTTACACATGCTGCTGCTTCCACATCAAGCTCTCTTTCCCCACTTTCTTAGCTCTCTAAATCCTAATCAGGTATCAGTAGAAATCTTAAATCTTATGCAATGTTTGGCAATTTATCTGAACTCTCATTGCCTCACTTTGCTAATCCATAAAGTAGGATAGGTATGAAGATGAGGAGAGTTAATATTAGGTTATTAAGTATGAAATGTCCAATTTCCTTAAGTACTAAGTTTGGCAATTAATCTGTTATATTTTTATTGTGGAGGTACATCCTCAAACTTTCAAATTCATATTTTGCCTTGTGATTATCTCTCAATTTTTTTAGAGAAATTTTTTTGAAACCATGGATAAGTCAAAAATTTGTGTTATTTTCAAATATGAGTTCTGTCGTGGAACCAATGCAACACATACAGCTTGAAATATCAACAAAGTGTTTGGGGAGGAGATGGCTGATGGACACACAGTACATTGATGGTTTGAGTTTCATTCTGGTGACTTTAATCTTGAAAATAAGCTACATGAGTAAACTGAGACCCAGGTGGATAATGATGAGCTGAAAGCTGTAGTGGAAGGAAATCCTTCTCAACCTATACATGAATTAGCAGGAAGGTTTAATGTTACTATTCCAACAATATCGGACCATCTGAAACAAATTGGCAAAGTAAAGAAGCTGGATAGATGGGTGCCACATCAATTAAACCAGCTTCAGAAGAGAAATCATCTCGAAGCTTGCCTTTCGTTGCTGTCACGACATAAATGTGAACCATCTCTACACCATATTGCTATGCATGATGAAAAATGGGTTATTTTTTACAATCACAAGCATTCAGCATAGAGGTTGTATAATGATAAAATGCTGAAACACAGTCCAAAACCAAATATTCATCAAAAAAAGCTAATGGTGTCTGCTTGGTGGTAAAGCACTGGTATTATTCACAACAGTTTCATGAAACCTGGTCACTTGATTATAGCAGATGTCTACTGCAACCAATTGGATGCAATGATGAGAGTGCTTAAGCAGCCAAGATTGGCCAATAGAGACAGGCCAATCCTCTTGTAAGATAACGCTCAACCACACGTTGCATAAACAACACTGTTCAAACTATAGAAGCTGGACTTAGAAACTCTCTGTCATCCATAATATTCACCAGATCTTGCACCAACTGACTACCACTTCCTCCAGGCTTTGGACCACTTCTTGCAAGGAAAAGTATTAAATTTTCAATAAGCTGTGGGAAATGCCTTTCGTGATTTCATCACTACTTGCTCTTCAGGCTTCTTTACTGCTGGAATAAACCAGCTACCATTAAGATGGTAAAACTGTGTCAATAGTTTAGGCACATACTTTGACTAATTGTACTGCTTCTTGTTTGAGATATAATAAGCTACACTTCTGATTCCAAATTAGACATTTCATATTTAATGACTCAACATAAGCAAAATTGTTAAAATGGTGCTGAAGATATGGCAAGTACTCAATAGACATTATTAGCATCATTATTTTTTTGTTGTAATTACTGCCTTCATTATCTTGCTTTTGAGGAAGGACTTCTCTGATTCCTCACACTATATTAAACCATCCAAGTATATGCTCTTGCAATATCCCAAACTCTTTTTTCACTAGAGTTAACTCATCTATGATCAATTGACTATTTGTGTAATCCCCTACAAAACTCCAAGCTACATGAGGGCAGATATCACATTATCTTATTCACTGCTCTATAGGCAAGTACAGTGCATGTCTGGCGAATATTAGGTCCATAAAATAAAATGCTGAATAAATGAATAAATGAATGAATGAATCACACTACATTCTTCATTAATTTATTTTGTGCTTCAAACATCTTGGAGCATTCATAGCCTATTGCCCCAATTGCCCTAACTTGGGTAGTGCCAAGATGTAATGTGTCTCTTTGGGTCCTTTAATGGATTGAATTGTATCCCTCAAAAAGATATATTGAAATCATAAACCCCTGATACTTGTTAGTGTGACCTTTATTTGGAAATAGTCTCTGTAGATGTAATCAAATTAAGACGAGATTATTAGTGAGTGCCCTAACATGACCGATGTCTTTATAAGAGGGAAATTTGTACATATGCATTCAGAGGAGAATGCCAGGGGAAGACACAGACACAGGGAGAAGATGACCAGGTGAAGACAGAGGCAGAGATTAGAGGTATGCTGCTACAATCCAAATAATGCCTGAGACTATAGGAAGCTAAGAGTCAAGGAAGGATCCTCCCCTAGAGGTTTCAGAGGGAGCATGGCCCTGCCAACACCTTGATTTCTAGCCTCCAGAGCTATGAAAAACTAAATTCCTGTTATTTTAAGCCACCATTTTCAGTACTTTGTTAGGGAAGCCTTAAGAAACTACTGCAGGTCCTTTCAGAAAAAAAAAAGTAATTTGGAGTCAGATAAACTGAGAGCCTGGGCAAGCGGTCAGACTGCAGAATCATCTCTGGCTCTTGGTGATCTTTCCTGCCTTCGAGTCCCCTCATACAGAAGGCTCGCTTCACTAGCAGCCCAGGCACTCTGAACCACAAGCCAGGTGTGGAGGCCCTCCAGGTCCTGCATGTGGCTCACCAAGCAATCTGGGCTTTCCAGATGGGGCAACAGCCTGGTGGCTCCTTGGATGTTGTCCAGTCAACGGGTAAGGTCAGACTGACTCTAACAAAGGCCATTTTCTGTAGGAGATGCTGGCTACTGTTTGCTTCTTGGCTGAAAAAGAAGCATGTCCTTATAATGGCTTCAACACAGCTGATTATGGGATAACTAATTCCATATTAAACAGCATTCTTTCTTTCTGCAAGTCAGCAAGCCATGATGAGTCTGAAAATGCTTAAAAGGCCAGCTCAGAGAATGGTTTGTTTTCACCTGTTTTTTCAAAGCATGCAGCAATAATATACATTTACTCAATTGGTGGAAAGAAAGTATTTTTTCTGTCAGCTTTTGTATGCTCTGTGATTACAGAACTGCCAATGTTATTATTCTTGCCAGTTCACGGGACTGCTTGACAACCTCTTATCCATTTGCATTTTTCAGTGATTTTCCAATGGTGTAATTGGGTAGCTTTAAGACTACACAAAAGTGGAAAGCTAGAGAAATCTATGAATGCTGTCTACATTGTTTTCAATTATTGTAGCTGAAGTCTTATTACCACTTATAGGCTTGAATTCAGATATAATCAAAGGCATTTGTTAAATATGAATAACAACACAGTAGTATATGTATTTTAATAGGTTAGGCACAATAGCATTAAAAAAGTGATCTTATTATTTCTACCAAAACATACACACACACACACACACATACACAGAGAGAAAGAGAGAGAGAACATTAGAAATATTCCCATGATACCTCTTGAAATATGATTTATAAGATTTTCATGATATTTTTATTATTAAAAGAACAAAACATTAGCTGTTTAGAGTTAAAGATTCAAAGAGAATTCTTTCAGTTGAACCTTATAGGAATAAAATATTTAATGGTAATTACTGAGTGAACTTCAAAACTCAAAACCTCAAGAAAGGTTGTGACAAGAAGACATTTCCCTCTGAAGAAAACTACTACACGAACCACATTCATCAGTATTCCCCTAATGAGTCAAAATATATTGATATTCTCCTCAAAAGAACAGAGTTCTGAAAAATAGAAGCACACTTATTCTTTATGAAAATATAATAAAACCTTTTAAACAATGAAGTCAGTTGCACTTAATTTACATATAATTTGCCCTTACTTGAAATTCCATTATCAAGTCCACAAAAGTGGTTGGACATTTTGATTGGAGAACTGTATTTGTGAAAGTAGAAGTGACTCCAGGGATCTTATCGATGTTTTCATTTACCCATTTCTATAGCTGTTGACCGATCTCTCTCACTCAACTTACTACTGCAAAATGACTATCATTATGGCTCCAAACCATGGATCTTTGGCCACTGGGAGGCCACTGATTTATTAAAACATGTCTAAAAATCTATATGCAGCCAAGCATTGTCTCTAGTCAGTATAAATAATTTGTCATACAAATAATTTTTCAAATGTAGAGAAGCCTGTTATAATTGAAATAAAGTTATTTTTCAAAAAATTACAGAATTCATAGTAGTTTTTAAATCTATTTTCTTAATCATCAGATTTAAAAGCAGTTACTCTCATGTAACTCTACTAGAATATCTCAAATCTGCATATAGTCAATAATAGCTACCAATTATTGAATGATTACTATAATGTGTTTCAGAAATTGTATTAGGCACTTAATCATTATCTCATTTAATTTTCACAGTAACCCTTTGTAATATTAGTAAATCACAGATTATCGGATAGAGCCAGAAAGGTTATTCTCTCAAAGTCATACTTCACAAAAAGTGAGTCTAGAATTCTAAAGTAGGACAAACACAACCCTGTTTTCTGAAGTACGACCAATCTTGTTAATCTAGACTAGGACCAATGCAACCTCTCATGCACTACAAAATACAATACAGCCATAAGTATACTGGAGTCAGTCATGCAGGCCCATGCCAACTGTTAACTATCCAGCAATTTTGCAGGCTGGTTGTTAAAATCTGGTAATTTGAACTTGCATGTGGAATATTTTCACCCTGGAAATCAGCAAGCACTACAAATAAGTTTCCTACACTCACCCCTCACCACCCAGGAAAGCTGGTTTACCAGCACATCACTGGATATAGCAAAAGATTCCAAGAATTATTCCATTCTCACTTTGGTTGAAATGGGTCATAATAATTTGTCTCTTCAACAGTCTGTTGAAAGGAGTCAAAGAGACATTTGAAAAGTAAAGAAAATTTGCCTGTGGTATCAATTCCGATATCTTACCTCTATTTTCTGATCTTTCTAGGTTTTGAAAGCCTAGATCTGCCTTTTCATAACATTCATCATTCAACCACCAAAGCTGGTAGAGTAAAGCCAAAGTTTTATTCCTCCCTAAGGCTTCTAATATCTGAGTAACCTGAGACCACAAAACTTACCCTCATACATTATGTTTTCAAAACATTTACTACTCTTTATGTTTCCCCAGATTCAAAAAGTTTTTTTGCCTCAATCATAAAATACCAGATAACGGTCAGAGTCTACAGTAAATATTACAGGTTGTTCATTTTCTCTGCCACGTATTTGGTTTCATGACTACCTTCTGTTCAGTTTTTCATGAGAGGCATAAAAGTTGAAAATGACCTGCTGATTGGGCCAATGTCTTTGCAACATCAGCATTTTAAAACCTTCCTCAAAGGTCCTGTGCTGGTCAGCCCAAGCCCTTTTGTATAGATACGCTTATTGTCAAAAGGACATTATTAAACAATGGCTTCATGCTACTATAAATTTCTGAAAACTGTTTTGGTTTTTAAATGAGACACATCATGTGTTCACTCATCCAGATAAGGGAGGATGCTCATCACAGCTCAGTGGGCTGAATGAGTTTAGCAAGATATATCCTGTCCATCAATATCCCCCAAATCTACTCTCTGTGGTAGTTTTTAATGCACAAGCTATTTTTTCATGATTAATGAGGAGTAACTTTAGCACAAATAAAAACTACAGAAAGTCACCTACTTGTCAATGAGCAATATTCTTCAGCAGCTCTGTTGTCAAAGAATAACTCACGAGAGCAAAAAGCAGACATCGTGGAAGTTGAAATGTTTATGTAACTAGAGTACAAGGCAAATAACTACAGTAAAAATATCTTTACTAAAGATGAAGAAGTGATCAATATAGTCTTAAACCATGCTTTCATAAGTAAAATCTTGATTCTCTAACCCACCACAAATTTCTGTTTAGCCCATAACTTTATAACATTAGCAACTTTTTGTGTGCGATTTAATCTAATTTTATCATACTTCATCAATGATGGAGTTAATGGATCCTGAGTTATCTTTCCTGCTGTAACAACTAGAAAATTGACCAAAGTATATAAAATAAATGTTTTCAGATGCTGAACAACAAGCATCACAGGACTGTGGTGAAGTGCTGTCGGAGAAGGGAAACAGATGAGAGGAGCCTCACAGTTGACCCAGATCGCCTCCCGAGGGCACTTTTAGATCTACAAGGTAGAAATGAAGCAGAGCATAGTGGTCCCGCTGAAATCAGGGCAAGATCAGAGGTGAGAGAGGTGGAGGAGCCTGAAATGTGAAGGGCACAGATAGAGACAGCCACACAGAGAAAGAGCTCCAGAAATCAGCCTCGGGGCCCCCTTAAATTTTAGGTTGAATATTAAGTTGCACACATGGAGGGTGAGACTATGTGAAAGTAGGCAGAGAACAACCACTGAAGAAAGAACAACCGTCTTCAGCCATAATCAGAATAACCACCAGAACTGGCACAGGACTGAGAGACAGTTGAGTTCTGATCAGCCAGAGTCAGAAGAATCTCCAGAAAGACAAAGGCTGAGGAGTAAGGCTAGTTCAGCAAAGCTTTAACCTTGTAACAAAAGTTGAAAAAACCTCAACAGGATCAAGCTAACTTCCAAATATGTTAAGTGCTTGACATAACAAAACTCAGCACGCTTCAAGGAAGAAATCAAAATTTGGACCTTTACAAACATTGCAAATGTCTAGAATCCAATCAAACCTTTATAGACATGCAAAGAAGCAGAACAACATGATCCCTAATCAGGAAAAAAAAAAAATCAGTAAATAAAAATAAGTAGAAATTACAGGGACAAAGATCCTGGAAATAGCATTGTAAGTATTAATATGTTTGCATTCAAGGTTTAAAGTAAAAGATGCACATAATGAGGAAACAGACAGACATTTTCAATAAATAAATGGAAACCATACAAAGGAACCAAATGAAAATTCTGCAGCTAAAAATATAATTAAATGAGGAATTCACTGTATGAGCTTAACAGATTAGATACTATAGAAAAAATATCAGTGAATTTTAAGGCAAGGCAATCAAGACAATGCAGAAAAGGAAAAGGAAAAGAAAAAAGTCTTTAAAAAATTAATTAATATAGCCTCCGTGATCTCGGAGACAATATCAGTCTAAGAAATATGTCATCAGAATCTTAGAAAGAGAAGAGAAAGTGTGGGACACAAAAATATTTGAAGAACCAATGGCCTAGCATTTCAAAATTTGATATGAAATATAAACAACACAGATCCAAGAAGTTCACAAACCAAAAGCAGAATAAACATAATGAAAAGCACACCAAGGGACATCACAATTAAATTGCCGACAATAATAAAGAGAAAATCCTTAAAGTAGTCAAGGGGAAAAAAGACACAAACATATAATAGGGGAAAATGATAAAATGACCATTGACTTTTCATCAGAAACAAAGCTGGAAAACAACAATATAATGATATCTTTAAAGTGTTGGAGGTAAGTGTCAACTTAGGATTCTATATTCAGAGAAAAATTCCACTTACAAATGAAAGTAAAAGAGGCACTTTCAGACCAATAAAAGCTGAGATCATTTGTTACCAGCAATCTTAACTATAAGTAATGTTGAAGAAGTTCTTCAGATTGAAGCAGAATACTAAATGTTATTCAGATCTTCACACAGGAATGAGGAAGATCAAAAATAGTAAATATATGGATAAGTATAATTTACTTTTCCGTGTCTTTAAAACTTCATTAAAGATTAATTGACTCTTTAAAGCATAACTAAAAATGAAATACTATGGAGTGCATGAGATATGTGGAAGTAAAACACGGCAACAAAAGAACAAAGCATAGAAGAGAATAATGAAAGTATACTGCTATAAAGTTTTTAAATTATACATGAAGGCATGTAATATTATTTGAAAGTAGATTGTAATAAGTAACAGATACTTAATGTAAATCTTAATCATTCAAAAAATACATGAAGAGTTGTAGCTAAAATTCAATGGAGGAAATAAATATTAGAAAATAAATAAATCCAAAACAAGACTTTAAAAGGGGAAAAATGAAGCAAAGATTATGTGGGGCAAGAATAAAACTAATAGTAAGGAATGGCAGATTTAAACCCAAACAGATCCATAATTACATTGCATTGAAATGGACTAACCAGACAAATTAAAATGCAGATATTGTCAGGCTAGATTAAAAAACAAGATCCAACTTATTTGAAAAAAACACAAGCAGGATAAAAGTAAAAGGTTAGGTCGGGCGCGGAGGCTCACGCCTGTAATCCTAGCTCTCTGGGAGGCTGAGGC
>NW_012143856.1:5995481-5996809 GCF_000956105.1 Propithecus coquereli | reverse complement strand
GATGTAAGAAAATAATAAAAATGAAAGCAGAAATCAATGAAATAAAAAACAGAAAAAAAGAGCAAATTTGTGAACCAGATGTTGGTTCTTTGAAAAAAATCAACGTAATTGAAAAATGTCTAGCTACACTGATCAAAAAGAGAATAAACACAAATTATGGATATCAGACATGAAAGAGGAGACATAACTACAGATCTTGCAAAATTTAAAATGGTAAATATAAAATGATAGTAACAATATTATGCCAATAAATTCAACAACATAGATGAAATGGACATAATCTTTAAAAACACAAGAAGAAATAAAAAATCTGGATAGCCCCACATGTATTTTAAAAATTGATTTTATAATTTGATAACTTGCAACGAAGAGAAATTCAGACCCAAACAGCTTCAATGGTGAATTCTATTAAAATTTTAAGGAACAAATAATTTCAATTTTGTGAAAATTCTTTTTTAGAAGAGAAAAAAGAGAATAATTCCCAACTCACTTTATGAGTCCAGCATAATCATGACACTAAAACTAGGCAAAGATATTACAGAGAAAAAATACAACTGCACCAATATTTTTGTTAACATATATACAAAAATCCTTGACAAAATAAAAAATTTACACCCAGCAAAATATAACAAATATATCCTGATGAAGGAATCTCAGGGATAAAATGTTGATTTAATATGAAAAAATCAAACGATGTAATTCTCCACATTAATAGAATAAAGGCAAAAATGGTGTAATAATCTCAATAAATACAGAAAAAGCATTTTACAAATTAAAATCCCATTCATGATAAAAAAAATTCTCAGTAAACAAAAAATAAATAGGAACTTCCTTAATATAATAAAAGGCATCTATGAAAATCCTACAACAAACATCACATTTAAGATGTTAAAGACATAGCACTTTACCCATAAGATTAGAAGCAATGACTTTGCTCCATCACTTTTATCCAACATTGTAACAGAGGCTCTAGCTAATGCAAAATGGCAGGAAGCGGGGAATAGAAACAAAACTACATGCAATTACCAAATATGAACACAATAAATACTGGACACACAATTAAAATTTGGACTTTGCCCCTGAATATAAACATCTTCTTTGGATTGGTACCTCCTTTCTCTACTCAGTCACATTTTTTTTTTTTTTTTTAGGTCATCTCAATTTTTATTGACTACTCAGTTTTACGTAATCTGATTAGCATGCCTCTAGATTTTCATCTAAGTGACTGATTTAATGGTTTTTTTCTTTCTTTTTTTTTTATTTCAGCAAATTATGGGGGTACAGATGTTTAGGTTACGTATGTTGCCCTTGCCCCCCCTCCCCCACTA
>NW_012143856.1:5976282-5995321 GCF_000956105.1 Propithecus coquereli | reverse complement strand
TATTCTCTAACTAATAGAAAATACCTTGGACTAGTCTGACTAGTTCCAAAGCTGTATCTGTAATTCTTTAATCACTTTAAGAAATAAACCAATATAAGCATTTGCTGAAGAAAAACAAAAAGATCTGACAACAGAATATATTAGACTAGATAGAAGCTAGTTGGAAAAGTTATAATATCTGCACACCCCAATGATATGCAAGAGAAAAATCACTATTTTGCAACAGCCATATCAGATGGCACATTAGTTCACCTTTTCTTTTTGACTGATTTGACTATAAACATCAAATCAATAGAGTAAAATTAATGTACACATACAGAAGTTGTCATATTGGATACTGTTTCTGTATTTCTTATGATCTGTTTCTTTGCCTCTGTGAATTTTTCTGAATTTTTTTATTCTGAGAGCACAATTCTGTATACTTGTAAAAGTATGTGCCTAAAGCCATAAATACCATAGAAAAGCAATTAGCAGAAAATTAGGAATAGATATTTATACTACATTGTAAATTTTTACTTTCTACGTCAGTCTAGTTTGCCTCATGGCAAAATATTTCATAATTAAACTTTACTGCAATACAAATGTTAACAAAATGGACTGTCTTAGTCAATCAATGTTTAGGAAAAATTAATCAAATCCAATTCCTTTCTCTAATGAACTTCTTCATGCACTGCTAGCTCAGGCATGTAGCTCTAAGTGAGGCTGAACAGGTAATTTGAAGAAGATCATAGATAGCTAGAGCAGTCATCCACTCTGTTCTGGAAAGACTTAGAGTCCAAAAGCATGTGAAATACTAGCTAAGGAAGAAATCCACACATTTGGTAACTTCAGGAAAAGTTCATATTTCAAGTGTCTGGTTTTAACTGCATTATAGCATAAGCTACTTGCATGCCAGTGAAAAATTAGGAGACTGAAAAATACATTTCAGGAAATTTTGGAAGATACACATAAACTGGTGGGCCAGGCATGGTAGATCATTCCTGAAATCCTAGCACTTTGGGAGGCTGAGTCGGGAAGACAGTTTGAGGCCAGGAGTTGGAGACCAGCCTGGGCAACATAATGAGACCTCGTCTCTATAAAACAAACAAATGAACAAACAAACAAACAAAAAAACACTTTGGCGAAAACCAGTCTTGTGGCTTGATCAACCCCTAGGCCCTTCGCAGGTCCAAATGAGAAAGAATTAAGAAATAAGCTTTACATTCTTTTTTTTTTTTTAATTTTTATTTCAGGATATTATGAGGGTACAAACATTTTGGTTACATTTGATGTCTTTGCCTCACCCAAGCGAGGATTAGAGGCATGCCCTTCCCCTCTACAATGCTCACCACAAGCTTTACATTCTGAGTCTGGTTCTGCTACTTACTAAATGTGTGACCTTAGATAAGCATTTAATATCTCTATGCCTCAGTTTCCTTATCTCTAAAATGGAAGTAACAATACACACAATACAGGTTTTTGTGGGAGATCAAACAACTATTGATACACAGACACAATTGCACGCCTACACATTCACAAACATATATTGTTTTTATAATAGATAAAAATCACATATTTGATGATTGCTGGCATTCAAGAATCATCATTGAATTGTAAATTGTTGTTAGATCCTTTAGGTCTTCTGTCTGTTCATCTTCTAGAACCAATTTTCCAAATTTTCCTTCTTCCCCTGTTGCAAATTTCAGGCATTCATCTTATTTTGCTGTTTTTTTTTTTTTTCTGAAAGACTTTCCTTTTTAAAAATGCTGCCATCCTGCCCTTTGACTGTCTCCACCACCAAGGCTGTGGGTAAAGTGACAAAAGTCATCTTTAGTCCTGCCAGGGACCCTAGGTTTTTTTTTCTTTTTCTTTACTGCTTGACAATTTGGAGGAAACAGACTGAGAATAACAAAGAAAGATGAAGTGAGAGAAATTTCAAAGTATAAGACATTGTCAAAGTTTATTTAAGTAGCTACTTGTTAAAAGAGAGTATACCTAGAACCAGTCTTTGGTCAACATCATCTGGTCATCTGCCCCCAAGACATACACACACACACACACACACACACACACACACACACACACACACACACACACACACATTCTGTCTCTCTCTCTCTTAATCCCAGTTATCTTCTGAATCTTGTGTTCTTGACCCAGAATATTCAGGGGAGTCTTGACTTGGATGAGAAAAATATTGCAACTTTATTTTTATAAGCCTGTAAGTGAAATCTAACATTTCCTTTATTTGTTAGCACAGTGGTAATAACAGTATTTGTGATTTTGTCACTTTACGATTGTTGCAAATGCTATATAATGCTTATTGCTACTTAAAAATTAAGGTAGCTACTAGACCCACTATGGATCTTATTATTTAACATTTTGATAGAAACTATATGAATATTACAAATTTGGGGCTTTTTTGATATCTGTATTTCCATATTATAGCTTCCTTTGTAATTTATGCACTTTATGAATACAAAACATTATAAACTATTTGGTTATTTTTTTCATTTAAATCCTTCATTATTTTGCATACTTGGGTTTCCTTTCATTTGAATATGCTTTGACAATGTGACAGTAATTGTGCTCCCTATATGTTGTAATGATACTGAAACTCTTCTTTAACAGTGGGGTTTGGAGCTAAGAATTTAAAGAGTGAATAATAATAAGACATAACTTTTTAAAATCCTTACCATTTAATCATATTTTTCTGAGGACAATGAAAGATATATACAAATCTGTGAAATAATGAGCCATGCTATAATTGCCTTCCAAAGTACAAAAGACCAAGCATATAATATATACCTTGAACACAAAGGTAGAGCTCACAGAGTTTGCTAACCGAACTTCTCACTTTTGAAGGCATCCTGCTATATTATTGACAAGAAACACCATGATTTGTGCCATGCAGCCATCTCAGCAGGACTTGCTCAGCCGTGTGCTTAGGTGTTGCTTCCAAAATAGCTTCCAAATCACACAAATAGAGTGATTTCCCTTTGTTTTGAGCACATAATAACAGCTGCATGTTGTCACTGTGATGTTTAGAAACAAATCTCTAAGCTTTTTCAAAAAACAGAGCATCCCCAAATGATGATTTCCTATTATGTTTCAAAATCGCCTCAAAGCATTATTAATATTTTTATGTCTGAATTGCAACTCCTAAATAAGCTTAGAAGGAATTCACTCACACAGTTACTGCAGCAAGATGAGTATTTACTATTTCTCTCTTAAAGAGCTTGCCAATGTAAGATCGACATTATATGCCATTTTGCAGAATCCAAGAATCTTTATTCACAGAGAACCTTTTACATGTGGAACTCAAGGTACTCATCTAAATATTAATCCAGCCAACTCCAGGTTTGGCCCAAATCTAGAGGATTCTGAGAAGACAAAGCCAACGATCATAGTTGTCTTTGTGAGAAGTGCCTAGAATATTCACAGCTCCAGACCTCATGCCAGGTGGAAAGCTCAAAAATAATCTCAATTTTTAGGATAGTAATTACCTTCCATAGAGAATAGTCATATCTTTCAAACCCATGAGAATTTAGAATCAGCTTAAAAATGTTTAAGATAAAGAAATAATACTTTAGGATTGTTTAGTGAAAAATTAACCTTAACAAGAGGTCTGTCCTTTGCCTTCAGCTACTGGGAAGTCATCTCTAAAACCCTGAAATGTCCTGCCAATAGGAGTATCTCTGTTTGCCTTGGGGCCTTGGCCACCAGAGAGTCTAACTATGTGTTTTTTGATGGGGGCTTTGAGCCATGCTGCATCAGTTTTGACCTCCAGAGTAACAAGATTGAAGACCTTGATTAGTCTGGCTTCAGGAGTGGCTGGAGATGAAAGATCAGCCGCATGAGTAGGATGTGACTGAGCCCCAATAGAAAGTGTCAACACCAAAGTCTTAGATGAGCTCCCTTGTGGTTGGCCATAGTCACACATCGTGGCCAGGAGGAGGTAATATTCTGCATGACCTCATGGGGAGAGGACAGAAAAGGAGAAGCTCTGCATTTGGACCCCTCCCAGACTCTGCCCTGTGTGTCAATTCTTTTGACTAATTTTAATACGTATCCTTTCCTGTGTACTTTTTGTAAGTATAGTGGCTTTCAGCAATTTCTATGAGTCCTTTTAGCAAATTATCAGACCTAAGGATAATCATAGGAATACCTGAATTTGTAGCCAGCTCATCTGAGTATACACAAGGAGTGCAATGCGCACTACCCGAAGGATGGATATATTTGAAACACGGACTTTGGTGGCGGGGGAACCAAGGGCAACACACGTAACCTAAACATCTATACACCCATAATTTGCTGAAAAAAAAAAAAAAAAAAAAGAGTGGTCCTGGGGACTCCATACTTTCAGCTGGTGTCTGAAATAAAAGCAGTGTTGTGGGGACTGTTCCTTCTTACTGTACTGTTTTTCCAGCTCTGAATAGGGATTAAGAAGGAATCTTTGCAAATTGAGAATTTTATATACTTGTCACATTTGGCTTATTAGAGTGATGGCCTTGTAACTCCAACTTCAAATGAGCAACTGAGTTGACTTTTAATTTAACATCTTACTAAGTTTATTGGGTTTTGGCTACTTAGAGAATTAAGTTTTCTGTATTTCTAACTTTAATATGTTAGTTTTATAACAGTTATTTAAGTCATGCTCTGTAATCCAGCATTTCCAGCTTGGCCATGAGGTAGATGTTGGAGGAGAAATTAGAGAACAAAAAATATACTTTGGGGATTTGAGCAGAAACGGGTCAAAAAAATCCGAAGGAGTAAAACCTGGCTTTCATATTGATCAAATATTTACCAATAAGTCAAAGAAAAGATGGATAGGGCTGAAAGCAAGAATAAGAATGACCAAAGAAGGATATAAGGCTGTAGTAATCCCAGCACATAAAGAAGGAGTAGGGTGGGGAGGAGAGAAGGGAAATATGGGAAAAGGAAGTAGGAAAGGCAGATAGAATGACAGAATAGCAATCATAGATTTAAATTTCATTTATTGAGCACTTACTAAATTGTAGGAATGCTCTCATTCTCTCAATAAGAATTGGAGGATGGTATTATTCCTAGTTTACAGAGGAAGAAACTGGGAGGAAAGCAGCAGTACAGGTAACTACCTGGGAGATAAAAAAAATCATGAAAAGTGACAATCAGTCATTCTGCAAGGGTGCGTGAAAAGAAAAAAGTAGCAGTCAAGACTGGTACCCAAGTCTTTACTGCCAAGCTCAGAATTTGTCCCACAATACTTGGCCTGCTTTGACATTTTGAAAATCGACTTCTCACTAAGCCTATCTGAGAACCCTTTATCAGCTGAAATGTGATTGTAGTAATACCCATAGAGTCAAACTTTAATATTTTAGCTCTAAAAGAAGAAAAACATAGCAACAGGCAGGAACTACAGTACCAGCTCAGATTCCATCAATCTTCCTTTTACCTACAATGCTTTCTACATTCTGGCATAATGTCATGAGTCAGGTACGACAAAAAATTTAATAATTGCTATTTATTAAATCAGAGCCTCCTTCAGTCTGTGGCCAAAATTGGAATTTTATGAGTTGGATTATACATAAGTTGTAGGCTTCAGGTAGGCTTCTTTCCAGGAAGAGCTTTCCTAGGCTAAATGGATGTTTTCCCTTGGCATGAAACAATGATGTATGAAAACTGAATCTAGTGTAGTATCATTAACTGTTAGGAGAAAATTGGATACCAGTTCATTGGGTGAGCCCCAGGAGTGCACACAGAACATAAAGCATTGTAAAAGTGTCAAGGATGTATACATCTGTGACTTTGGTTATAGAGGGCTGATTTGACTAATTGCATATGCTTCCCTTCCAAAATCCAATTGAAATATAAACAAACAAATGCTAGTTAGAAAACAGCAGAGCCTACTCTGACAGGGAAAAATTTTGTGAAATTTCTGAAAGTTGGAAATTATAAGAGTCTATGTCTAAAACACATTCACTCATACACATGCACATACACACATAAACACAACCCAAAACCAGCTGAGAGGACTACCACAAAGATAAAAGCCATGCATTCTATGAGAGCCTAGGGAAACTCCAAGCTTAGAGTCCACAGGAAGTCATCCAAGAGCAGGGGCTGTTCAAAGGCAAATAATCAAGGTAATAAATTAGAAGACTGCAGACATGCTGGGCAATCTGTGCCCTGCCACTCCATCTTGCTCTCCATAAAGTCCCATACCTGGGTCATTTACCCTTAGGCTAAAGACAGGAGCATTGTCTCTGTGGAGCTAGGGGGCACATGCTCCTTACACCAGTGCTGGGGCTACAGAGAGAGAAGAAGAGCAGAGCTCAAGGTAATTCTAGACCCCCGCAAGAGAGAAAGAAAAAAAAACAACAACAACATAATATTCCATAAGTGAAATAAATACAAACGTAAAATAAATCTACCTAGAGAACAAAATCCACCTAATGGAATACACTAGTGTCTGCTCCCCACAAGCTTCACTTGAACCAACCTGAGAGCAAGTTTCAGCCTTTGCCACACTCCCAAAATACAAGCCACTCCATGAAGCATTAGTGAGAAACTTCCGCTTTTATCCATATTTCATGGGCGATGGAGAAAACATACAATACATGTCACATAGGAATAACTTAATGACAATCACACATTATGTTTAACTGCTCTTCCCCAAAGACTCTTTCCACTTCCCTTCTCTCTTTTCTGGCTGTGAGAATATCAATTTTTCTCTTCCTCTTTATTATGTCTGTGTCACCAGGGTTCTTGCTGATCCTAACATGTTCTTCTTACTTTCTGTTTAAATAATTGTACTAATTCAATATGTTTTATTTCAAGCAACAAAGCACACCAAGTGTTCTCAAATTTGCATGATCCCATAATTAATTATCTCTTTACCTACAAACTCTCTTACAGTACTTATTATCATATATATTATTTAATTTAACCATTTCACTCCAGATCACTCTTATACTGTTCCATAAGACTTTTCATTATTTATTTTCCTATAAATAATTTCCCAACCATTGTCTCTACTCTTAAATATTTCCCATTACCACTCAAACTAATTTTTTGTCAAATACTTTCAACCATGCATTCTATGTCTTATAAGACTCTTGTACAAAAGACAATCTCATACAAAGTGAGTTCCCCATGATAAGAACAAAATAAGACTTTGGGGTTTGTATGATTAGCTTCTGTAAATCTTCTCTTCCTGTGGTCCAGTTGACATGTACTCAGTTTTAAGACAGTTTCCATCTCATTTGTCATGCAGTTGTACAGTAAGAAAAAAGACATTTGAAGGGTTTTCTAGAATTCCAAGAAAGTAACCTACATAGCATCCATTGTAATAAATAAATCAACAATGCTGATATGGCTTAATCTAATTACAACTTTTCAGAATGGCAGTTGGAAAAGTTAATTTCCTTGGGAGGTCAAACGGCATCTTCAATGGCTTGAAATTTCCAGACCAGCCTCTGAAATTCCACTATCCTGATAGAAGTGTGAAACTTAATTTATTTGCCTTGGCTAATTAAATTCTACCTATGACAGTAAGTGCCACCACTCCTTGTCTATAAGAAATGTTAATTATATGAGAATATTCAGTGTTACCATGCTTGGGAAGTCGATTACTATAGCCATGTTTTTGAAAGCTTGGGCCAAAGTCACTTTGAACTGACAAGTTCTAACTATTCTGCTGAAATATCAATGAATCCTAAATGTCCAAACCCAGAGCAGTTGCCCAGTCATTTTTTAACCCCTAGTTGAGCAACTGATACATTAGTTATAATTTTCATATGTTATAAATCATTTTGAAAAACATGTATGGTATAGAACAACAGAAATATAAACCAAAAATGGTTTGCAAAAAAATTGTGAGTAGGAAAAAATAAATTTAAATTGATACCGACAATAAGAAAAAAATAGAACCAATATGGAAAGGCCATAAAGAGGCAAACATCACTTACGAACTTGATTCTAAGCTTTCTATCTTAGAATGAAAAGGAGATCCTCTAAGTGTTTCTAATAGACATTATTAGTTTCTACTCAAGATGTATTCCTCTCTCTTTCTTATTAATGAAACTTTATTTTATTCAGGTAACTATGTAGATTGGGAGTAATTCTGACTCATCTAAGCCAGTCATGGAGCTATGGACTGAAAGTTTGTGTGCCCCCAAAATTCCTATGTTGAAGCCCAATATTGTGGTGTTTGTAGGTGAGGTCTTGGGGAGATAATGCCCTTAAAAATCACAAGAGCTTGCCCTTATTCTTTGCTCTCTGTCATGTGAGGACACAAGGAGATGGCAATCTGTAAACCAGGAAGCATGTCATCACCAGACACCAGATCTGCCAGACCTTGATCTTGGACTTCCCAGGCTCCAGAACTGTGAGCAATAAATTCTGTTGTTTAAGCCATCCAGTCTCTGTTATTCGTTATAGCAGCCTAATACGGCTAAGACACATGGTAAACTCATTCCTTCTGCTAGTAGTTGTTATTCTGGTAGTTTTAGGTGAGTACCTGACTGTCCTGGCCAATGAGATGGTAGGGGGTACCTGGAGGCTCTCTGGAAGATGTTTCTGTGAAATTAACAAGAATGCAATGGAAGATATTGGCATGTTTTATTCTTCTGGATGTTATCGGGTGAAAATTTGACTCCTGGTGCTCCTGTAGCCATTATACAACCATGACTGAGGCTAGCTTGAGAATGAGTTTGACATTGAAGGTGGCAGAGCTGAAAATATGGGAAGTCATTAATGTCATGAGTGCCATGGAGCTGCTGAATTTATCATTCTCTAAGTCAAATTATCTCCTGACATCTTGTTGACTGATATTACACATTTATTATTGCTTTAATAATTAGAGATGGTATTGCTGAAAACACTCATTTGTCTATGAGGGAGAAATACCAGTTCCTTGGGAGAAGCAACGTTTCTTTAGTACTTAACAGAAAATTTTCTTAAAAACATTTTCATGTGAAATTTCTTAGGGAAAGCAATGAGCGTTAGGATGGACAATATTCTCAAATATAGAAGTTCTTTTAGAAAATATAAAAATAGACTTTACAAAAATTTTATGAGGATATAGCACCAAAGAGCTACTTAATGAGAGCAAACCATCAAGGGTATGCAATCTAAACAAATGTCTATAGTTTTCTGCTAGTCTGACTTTATTTCAAAATAAATTCTAACCTATCTAGAGTAGTTATTCCAAAAGAGTGCATTAGAGATTAAAATGTTGAGTTAATGGTAGATGTTCTGCCAAAAAAAGAAGGAGAAAGAAGTGTATCAGGAAGGGGAAGGAAGAAAAAAAAGGAGAGAAAGAATTCACAACGGCCAAGTAAGTCTAGGAAATGCTGAGACAACAATGTTCAACAATTTCTCAAAGGTTCTTGTTTTGCTAATATGCAATAAGAAAGTCCATGCATGTAGCATTTCTTACATTAATCTAACCACAGAGCGCTTTATACTCAGAGCATTTAGAGGAAATTTTTAAATATTCTTATCATATAGATTTAAAGGGAATAATAGTCTACATATCCTTCTACAGTGAACGTACAATAGGAAACTTGGAGCAATTAATACACTGAATATCTTCAAAATTACCACAGGTATCATTGCTGTACACCAGGCTTTTGAAAAATATACAGCCAGCAGTACCAGATTAAGATTTCCTGAATTCCTTCTGAAGTGCTGCCTAAGGGAGGCTTCTTGTCATTTAGACATTATTTAGGTAGAAAGTGCAGTTGACACTCATCTTATGGAAAAGGAAGAGTCTATTGGAAACTCTGCTGGACAGATGAACATCCCACCTACACATAGCCATGAACCTGGATGTCTAGCAGTAAAATAAATTAACCAACGCTTATTACTTCTGACCTTACCCAAAGTCTTAACTCCAGTGATAAATGTTTGCGTGGATTTTATTGAGACAGATTGGGGTTCTCTAATTTTCCTCCTGCAATGAGAAGAGAAGTAATGCTACTACTTTATTTGCTGCATTAGCATCTAGTGGGAACTCTTAATAATGAATGTTATAAACTGAAAAATATATACTAAAAAAAAAACTCTTAATAAACTGTTACCAGATCATTAGAGGGAGAAAAAACCCAACTCAGTAACATTCTAGAAAATAGGAAAAAAATAATTATAAACTTATTTTTTAACATCCCAGACAAATCTGAAAATGAGATAAAGCTTTAAATAGTCAAGCAGATGATTCAATCTAGAATGTTAACCTGATTTCCTTTGTATTCAACTGAGCCTTACACTCCCCTGATGTGAGTTGATTAAAAAGTAATATATTATTAAATTGAGACTAGTTAGAAATAGATGAATTATAGTTACTATGAAAATTTTATAAATATTATGGTTCATAGAGAACTGCAATTACTTATCAATTTTCTTGGAAGTATCTTCTCTTTGGAGTTTATCCAAGAAAATATTAATCTATTATTTTCCCTACACAGTTCCCCACCAAATCCTGACCTTCTCAAAGATAAGTATAGTTGCAATCATTAAACATTGACAGAGCATGTACTTAGTAAGTGCCAGATGCAGAAGTGTAAAGCTGGAGAAGACATATTCCCTGACTTCAAGAAGCTGAGTCTTATTATGTATCCACCAGAGACTGATGGGTACTTAAATGTTCACAATCATAATGAGAACAGAGGGTGGAAAATACATATCCGTAATTATTAATCAATAGCAATTCCAGCAGAGGAGTTGGTTCTTTGAGTTTGTGTGAGACGTTTACTTGGAGTAATGAGGCTAATGCTCATAGATTGCATCTGCAGAACTAAGGAAACTGGTCAGTTTAACCATTTGCATCAACAAACTGTTGAAATTCAATGATTTTTTTTTTTTTTTTGAGACAAGGTCTCACTGTGTTGCTGGGGCTAGAGTGCAGTGGCATCCTCATAGCTCACTGCAACCTCAGACTCCTGGGCTCAAGCCATCCTCCTGCCTCAGCCTCCCAAGTAGCTAAGAATACAGGCCCACACCAACATCGCAAATGGCTAATATTTTTAAAATTGTTCATAGAGATGGGGTCTCTCTATGTTGCACAGGCTGGTCTGGAACTCCTGGGCTCAAGCAATCCTCCTACCTTGGCCTCTCAAAGTGCTAGGATCACAGGCATCAGCCACCACCGCACCCTGCCCAAATTCAATGATTTTGATGCTCTGTCATGTGTATTCACATTTGTCAATCAAAATATTACTCACTTTCACAAACAAATATTAAGTGTGTACTATATTTAGACCATGGGGTCTGGCAGTGGGGGTGGGAGAATAGTGAGAGAAGATAAAGGAAGAAAGAATGAACACAAAAGTAAAAGAGAAATGTCTGAGGGTTCAAGAAATTTACAAAACAGTGGGAGGAATTAACATGTGAATAGTTAATTATAATAGAAGACCGAATCAAAGGGACAAAACACAGTCATATAGAAACAGAATGGAAAACAAGACGGGGGAGGGGCAATTGGGAGGTTTTATCAGGTAAGTAGCATTTTGACTAAGCATTGAAAAAGAGCGTGATTTTATCGCAGGTTAAGTAGGAGAAATTTGTTTATATTCCAGCTTTAAACTCTAATCTTAAACTCTTCTAAAACCCAGCTTTGCCATCATTCTTGGCAGTCATCATCCTTGTTCCACTGTCTGGGTCTTGAATTTATGGCATTTAAGTACTTAGAAGGTTATCAGGAAATCACTTGCTTTTAATACCAACTTTTCTAAGTTACAATGGGATTTGGGTAAAATCCACCTGACATGGGAGTTATTTAGCTCTAAATTTATGACAGTTCGTAAATGTTTAGATCACAAACTCATTCTACATAGCACAAAAAATAGAATACATATATCAAATGTTATAGCTAAAAGGTACACAAGCCATCATATAACCCAAACATCTTGAATTTAGAAATGAGGTAACAGAAGCCTAAAGAAATTAAGGGAATTGCTGAAGGTCACATTGGGATTTATGAAGCAGAAATGACACTAGAAATTGGTATTATGTTTGAGCAAGCTGTTTTCTCTCAATCAAACCCACCTTTCTTGATTTACTTGGATTTACACTGGTTAAAGAATTTTCAATTGCCAAGCCACCTGGCTCCATGGGAAGAATTTTGTTTGGGTGCCTTTACTGACACTCTTTACCTAGGCATTATTGTTAATGGGATACAGTAAGAACTCATGTCTTTCACTGGAAACTTTCCACATAAATCCAAAAATGGTTTTGAATAGTACCCTTGTTGTCTTTTTTCAGCTACAACTTATGTATATTTTCCTGTGAAAAGGAATATGCTTTATGCACAAATTAGCATCTGTCTTGTTCATGCTGAATCTGTGTAATCAGTATACTAATGAGAGAAATGACTCATAATTTTTGCCTTATGTTTTTTTCAATTTGGTAAATTAAAAAGCAATGCCAAATTGTAGTTATGAAGATGCAGCTGAGAAGTATGTTTAACTGGTGCAGCCCCACACAGTCTTTATGTGAAGAAAAGCCACATCTGCTTCTTCTGTAAGCTTGTTTGAGGAATGATTATACTCATGAGAGAAACACTAGTTCAGGAATTCACATGATTTTATGAACCAAACTAAACCAAACAAAAAAACCAATCAGCATGTCCTTGAAAAGAAATGATTTTTAGTTTCTACAGTCTGTGTTGTATTCTTTGAAGAGTGAGCCAGATGATCCTAATTTCAAACTATTTAGTCCATTTTCTGCTTAATTAGTATGCTTAAATATTAACAGTATCTCAAGGGTTTTCTACAGAGAAGTTACAATATTGTATCATCTGATTCCTATGTTTAGGGTTTATAATTCTCATTTAATTTTAGCATGCAGTAAAATCATTTATGCCCTAATATGTTAACATACAGTACTGATGTGGAGAAAATTCACCGGTAGATGACTTTATAGCTATAGATAGTATTACAAATGTTTCCATAAATATTATGTGATCATTTTTATTGCTAGGCATATATCTGCAGTCCAGTGACAGAAGGTAGATCAACCTCCAGTAGGAAGTATAATAAGAGGCCAAAAAGATACATGAAATTCATAGCAAGCTTTGAATACATAAAAACTTTAACAATTCAGGATGCTAAAAAAAAAAAAAATTTCAAGCTACCCTCTGAATTATATGAACATTTCTAATTAATTCTTACACTTCAATGCTATAATATACTATACATGATTTAAAATTCTATATATTCAAATGGAATTAAAATTTGTTCTTTGAATGAGTGAACTCTGTGGCCTGATTTTGACAAATACTGCATTGCAATTTTAGATTGCATTACTAAGAGTATGATACCCAGATCAAAGGAAGGTGGAGTTCTACTATTCTCAAATCACATCAGGAAAAACAAAGCTCTTTATGGAAGAATGCTAGCTAATAAAGGTTAAAGGAATAAAAGTAGAAATGTTGCACCTACCAGTGTGGTAACTGATAAAGAAAAGGATCATCAATGGATGCTAAAACTATAGTTGTAAATTATTAGATAACAAGATACTTACACAGTCTTAAAGAATTACCCCACATATTGTGTATCAAAAGAGAATACTGACCTCCATAATGAAGAGATCTGAAGACATCATCTTAACCAAGTGATCAAAATATTTGCCACCAATAATGGGACAAACTGATACCATGCACCTCCTGACGTGATACAGTGACGACGCAATATTCCAATGTATTACTGTGCTCTTGTCAAAAGGTTTAACCTGAACCTAAGAATAAAAAATCAATCAGATGAATACAAATTGTGGAACATTCTATAAAACAATAGTCCTTCATTCTTCAAAAATGTCAGTGAAATCACAGGGAAAAAAAGGTGAGGGGACCTGAAGAAGATGAAAGAGATATAACCACCAAATGCAAAGCATAATTTCAAGTTTATGAGAGTTGGCCCTGCTCCTTAATCCTCAGCCTCATGAAAATTGTTGCTTATTTACCCCTAATTACTCAGTTCAAATTGATAGAGACCCAGAAAACATTGGTCAGGCCCTTAACATAAGTATGCAGAATGTGGAGCTATGATAATTTATACCCCTGAGATTTAGCTTTGTTATTTATCAGAATAATTTCATAATTCAAAATAAGTTACAAAATAGAGTGATTTATTATCAGACATAACAAGAAATCAGAGTTCCAGTTAGTGGTTCCAGGATTGGTTAATTTACGGCTTAATACTGTTCTTAGAAGCATGGCTTTTTTCCTTGAATTTATCTCCTGTAGTGGCAAATGTCTCTCTTAGTTTCAAATTTCATAGTCCTGACATAGCTCCATACAAAAGCCAAAAGAGACCATCCCAGCTTCTCATGGGATGTCCTAGAATCCCCACAGTAAATTTTCCCTTAAATCTATCTCAGGAGCCAGAATTGAATCCTGTGACCTTTTCTATACCTACCATGATAAGGGAAATGGAATTGTTACAATTGAGTTAGAATAATTCATATTTAACCTCTGGGGCTTGGGGGCACCAAACCTTAAGTGATGCACGAAGACACCAGAAATCCAAACAAAGTCAGGATTCTGACAACAAATAAAAAATGAAGAGAAAATGGTAGTTAAGGGACAAGCAACAGTGTCAGGGACACACTCATTCTGTTGGAAATACCTTTACCTTCCTTGACTTCCTATAGAAATCCTACTCATCTTTCAAGATTTCCTCTTTGGAATGTTCCCTAAAGCTAATCACAGGCCAAGTTAGTCACTTTTCTCTGTGCTCACACAACCCCTCAGACATAATTCCTTCTTATAGAAATGACCATACTGGATCAAACTGTCTAAACATGCTGTTTCCTCCCTTAAAAAGTGAGCTCCTGACAATGAGAACTGACTTTACTCAGCAAGCCAGCACATATCAGTGCCAAAGACATTGTATGTATTTAGTAGATATTTGTACAAGAAAGAAAGAGGAAAAAAACAGAAAGCAGGAAGCAAAAAGAAAAAAGAAGAAAGAAGAACATTCAAGATTGAAATTACAATTTTTAATTGATGATTTTATAGGTAAGGTAATCTATATTTACCATAAGCATTGAGGATTAGCTAGGTAATTTTTATTATAATATTATTATATTCTGTATTATTAAATTTGTATGACATCTTTAACAACTTAAAATAAATAGATCTTTTAATACTGTGTTATGCGCTCTGCTTTCATAATTCCTTTAATAATTTGCCCTATGGCAAAGTCGTAGCAACAGTCGCCCGGTGAACTGGTCCTGCACAGATGTGCAGATAAGGTGAGAGTGAAGAAAAGGGAAAACAGTCATTTCTGCTCAATATATTTTCAAAAGTGGTGACTATGGAAAATTGTTTAAGATACTATGTTAATGCCATAATTTTTAATATTATTATGAAAAGATCTTAGAACAAGTAGTATGAAAGTAAGACCATGAAATTTCTGGAGAGTGCAAAGTTCCTCCTATATGTAAGTTATACATAAGTTATTTGCTCTCTAAGCAACCAATAAGGTGGCTTCTCCCAATTTACTCCCCAAAACTCCCCACATAATGTTGAAATCTTACTACACCTCAAGTTCCCCAATAGCAACTCATTCAGCAAATGTCTGTGTGCATACCATGTGTCCAGCATTGTTCTAGGCAGTTGGGATGCATGGGTAAACAAAATGGATTGGCCTCATGGCATTTATTTGCTAGCAGAGGGCAATCAAGTGGGGAAAACCATAAGGGAGTTGTATTATACACAAACCTCAAATACATCTTTAGAGACAGATAACCAAAAACAGCATTCATTTTTAAGAAGCATACCTCCTCTCATTTCCTGGGCTCAGTTAAGAGATATTTGCAGTGGTCCCCACCCTTTTTGGCACTAGGGACCAGTTTCATGGAAGACAATTTTTCCACAGACCAGGGGGTGGAAGGGAGAGATATGGTGGGAGGGTGGGTGTGGAGCTCAGGTGGTGATGTGCAGCCCGTTTCCTAACAGGGCATGGACCTGTACCTGGCTGCGGCCCTGGGGTTGGAGACTGCACATTTAGAGGACCCATCAAAATTGACCAGTCAAGAAGTTTACCAGCTGAGACTATATGGAACCCATTCCTTATAAAGGTCATTTCTTAACATTCAAAACAAGACTTCCCTGGTCAAGTAACACAGACAGGAGAAGGCCGTCTCTTCTGACCCATTGCCAGTATACATCTGAGAATGAAAAGAAGGGGAAAAAAGGCAAAGAAAAAAATAAGGGAATAAAAAAAGAAGAGGAAAATCAAACAGAGAAATCAAGCAGACCCCCTGGCCCTGTGCAAAATGGAATTTGGACAAAACAAGAGTGATATTTAGCCTACTTTACATATTTATCTGAAGTAATACATGAACATTCTTTAACTGATGGCTTCATGAAGACCACAAAAAAAAATTTACTGAAATAGACTTAAACTTAACTATACATTAAGAGCTATAGATACAATATTTGCCCCAAACTTTAGTATCATTACACATAAAGAAATTATAAATACTGTAAACTACACTTTGAAATGAATTCCTAGATTCTCCTCACTAGGTCACTAGGTAAGTGATTTGGTCTGCTCCAGCCAGAATGGGTTTTCTTTTACCTTGTTCAGGTTCTGCTCTTCATCTTCCCATTGACTTACACTCGCAAGCAACCTGGGCTGTTATGTTCACTTCCTTGTTCTCACTATCTAAAATTGCACTTGCTTCAAAATCGCTTTACATGTGGCATTTCCCAACTTTATTGCAAAGAAATCTCTTCCAAAAGCTCACTGCTGGTTACTAACTACTTAATGGCTTCTTTTTTTATTGCGTGGTCCTGAAGTGCTCTCTTCTCCATCATGTTCATGACCAATGACTTGTGTTTGGCTCATGCAATGATTCTGGAAGAAATAGCTAGTCCTTTTGACTAGAAGGATAACTGAGCCCAAGCCCAGGTTGAAGATGTATCCCTTTCTTAAGAATAGACTCCATCGTAATTCACCTATACCTCTATCAAATATTGTTTCTGGCTGCCTCTTTCCTCTTTAACATGATCATCATCTTTGTTAACAGGACAACCCAGACGGCCATAATGGATTCCTGAACTTGGCAGACTCTGAGTCTGGATGATGATAAAAGATAAACAGAAGCCAATACTGGAAATACAACTTGGAATCTAAGTGTAAGAGAGCCAAAAGGGTAGAGGCAAGGAAATAAGGCAGGAGTAATCTATACTCCCAAATAATGTAATTTGCAAAACAATGAGAATTTTCATCTCTGTGTTGCTGGAAAGCCATTTCAACTAAAATTTTCACTTTCACCTTATTGATTTAATATTTTGTTCAATCAAGGTGCAACCAAATGAGATATTTCAACAAATAGTATATCAATGGAGTAAAAACTCAATAGCATTTTTGCTAAGGATAAAAGATATGACCTTGCATATTCCCTTAATATTTTAGCTAGCATTTAAGACAATAAGGTCTAACAGATTGAAAGTAAAAAAAGTAAAAGTTGTTGCCCTCTGTTGAAAGCTTATAGAATGCCAAACATTGCGCTAAAATTTTAATATATAATTTTACTTTTTCCTATAACTATATTATGTGGTAATAATAATTACCTTTATTTTACAAATGTGGAAACTAAGGAATAAAAAGAGCAAGTACCACGATCACAAATCTCTTAAGGGACAGAGCTGGTTTTACATCTGGGCTGTCTGACTCCAAAGCCATGCTATTAATCACAAGCTATATCAAAGATGAAAATTGAAAGTCCAGAAATCTGGCTTACACCTAAAACAAATGCTTACATTCAGATTGAAGTTCATCCATAGCACTAGACACTTTGATATCCGTAGGTGAACTTGAGGTGTTCTCCATTTGCCATACATTTCCCTTTGAAGTCAGCTTGTCAGTCGGGGAAACTGTCCAATGTGAATGATGTCTTCCCATACAGTTCAGTATGTTGCCAAGCACACCATGGGAAACAGACTAAGCTGAAAGAGATTGATTTATGCAGCAAACTCCTCAGTCTGTGGACTTTTAGGTAAAGTGTGTTTGCCAGGAGAGCTCTGTGTTCTGTCACTTATTTGTTCATGCTGGAATCAGGGTGAGTGCCCAACAATGCAGGCTGCAAAACAGCAGATGATGCTCTTCTGGTCACTGTGGAAACCAGACTTCTGAGAGGAAAGAACCCACTCTTGGCACTGCTACATAAGCACATTCCTAACAATTGACTACCTTTCCCTTGTAGAGGTCTGATTTCTGAAAATTTCTTCAAGAACCCAAATTTAAAATATCATTTGTCCAGCATATGTTTAATCTTCAGTTTTAAAGCGTGTTTGATGTATTTTTTAACTGCTTTTGTAAGCAGGATAATGGACCCCTAAAGATATCTATGTCCTAACTCCCGAAACCTGTGAATATGCTACCTTACATGGCAAAGGGAAATTAATTAAGGTTGCTAATCAGCTGACCTTAAAATAGAAAAATTATTCCAGATTGTCCAGATGGGCCCAATATAATCACAAGCATCCTTAAATGTGGAAGCAGGAGGCAGGAGAAAACATCAGAGAGATGTGATGTGAGAAGGGCTCAACTCACTTTCAGTGGATTGGAAGATAGATGAGGGGGACCATGAACCATGGAATGTTGGAGGGCTGTAGAAGCTACAGAGGACAAGAAAATAGATATCTCCTAGATCCTCAAGAAGGAACACACCCTTGCCAATACTTTGCTTTAGCCCAGTGAAACCTCTGTTAGACCTCTAACCCACAGAATTGCAAGACAGTAAATTTGTGTTGTTTTCAGCCACTTAGTTTGAGGTCATTTGTTATAGCAACAATAGGATTAATACACTGCTAAAAGATAACATTGGGAGAATACTTAAAGAGCTGCCCGTGACTTTGTGGGTTTAGAAGTTGTGTTTGAGCAATAAAAAACATTCCAAAAAAGAAAAGTTCTGGACCAGATGGTTTCACACCTGAATTTTACCACACCTACAAAGAAAAACTGGTGCCGATCCTGCAGAAATTATTCCACAACATTGAGAAGGATGGATTCCTCCCCAACACATTTTATGAAGCCAACATAACCCTGATACCAAAACCAGGAAAGGA
>NW_012143856.1:5950321-5974420 GCF_000956105.1 Propithecus coquereli | reverse complement strand
AGGAACACTCATACACTGCTGGTGGGACTGCAAACTAATGCAATCTCTGTGGAAAACAATATGGAGATACCTTAAAGAGATACAAGTAGAATTACCATTTGATCCCGCAATCCCATTGCTGGGCATCTACCCAAAAGAACAAAAGACACTATATGAAAAAGACACCTGCACCCGAATGTTTATAGCAGCACGATTCACAATTGCAAAGATGTGGAAACAACCCAGTGTCCCCAACAATACATGAGTGAATTAATAAAATGTGGTATATGTATACCATGAAGTACTATTCAGCTTTAAGAAACAATGGTGATATAACACCTCTTGTGTTCTCCTGGATAGAGCTGGAATGCATTCTACCATGTGAAGTATCCCAAGAATGGAAAAACAAGCACCACATGTACTCACCATCAAATTGGTATTAACTGATCAACATATAAGTTGATCAGTTATATATATCAACATATAAGAATAACATCTACTGGATGTCGGGCAAGGGGCAGAGGGGAATGGGGAGGAGGGAACGGGTATATGCATACACAAAGAGTGCGATGTGCACCATCCAAGGGATGGACACGCTTGAAGCTCGGACTTGGGGGTGAGGGAGGGTAAGGGCAACATACGTAACCTAAACATCTGTACCCCCATAATATGCTGAAATTTAAAAAAAAATTAAAAGTTGTGTTTGAGCCAAGATGAGAAGACAGTATGGGTGTACTGGGTGGGGATAGGAAGGGAGTACAGCCCTAGGATTAAACAGCACTTGAAAAGTTGATTGAAGGTGTAAGAGAATGGATTTCTTGTTCATGTTAGCAGTTCAGTTACCTGAAAAAATATCTAATATTAATATGGTTTAGTTATACTCGAAGTATGGAAATAATGGATGTGGGTGCTAAGGGATTGTGAGCTTATGAAAGACAGACAATGATGGCAAACCACCAAAGAAAAATATAATTTTTAGTATTTTTGCAAACTTCTACTCTATTTCGTATATCTATGTGACCTAGACCATATTACTATATCGATTTCCCAGGTTATTAGGGAGTATTTTACAATTCATAATGTAAAGCTAAGAAGATTCAAAACTTAGCATAACCTAAAGTACTAAAATTAAGCTAATATCAAATTTTTCTGTTGGTCAATAAACAATTTTTGAGTGCCCATCACATTTAAGACACTGACCTATGTGCTATGGAATATAAACATATGCTTCTTCCATTTCTCAAGGAATTAATAATCTAAAACAGAATATACACACACAAACACACACGCACTTTATATCACAAGGAAAGAAGGTGGTAAAAGAGGTATAAAAAGTACAGATAAAGAGCTACAATGCAGAAAGGTTACAATGCAATGAACAACTATATTGGCTGTATGTGACCATGTTTCAAAGACCATCTCTGATCCTTATGCTGCAGGTAGGTATTATATATTCTCTATTTTAAGATTAAGAAAACCAGACTCAGAAAAATGACATACTCTAAGCCACACAAGTAGGTGGTGACTCTGACAAATTGCTTAAAGTAAGAAATGCTGGTTTTGATGACCTCAGGTATGTACCTGGTTCTGTTCTCAATGTTTTACATCCCCATAACAATGTATGAAGTAAGTCGCTCATATTATTCTCAGTTTATAGGTGAGGAAACAGGCACAGAGAGGCTGAGCATTCTCCCTAAAGCCACACACTTAGTAAGTGGCAGAGCTGTGACTTCAACCCAGGTATCCTGGCTCTAGAGTCCACTGTTTAACCACTATCCACATGAACTCTCCATAGCAATGGCTTCCCTAAATGAATACTGAGGGTTTTCTTATAAACCTGTTTTAAACTGAAGCCTAATACACTCCCTGACAGGGAACCATAGCACTTGTCATTTTTATGGATGTGAATTAATATTATTATATTTTCTTTGGGGGGTGTTCAAACAAAAAAGAATCTTTAGTGAAGCAGTAAAGAGTAATTTCTGCATTGTGACAAGCACCCGAGGCTGGATGTGCCTCCTGCTGTAACTTCAGCATAAAGATCTCAAGGCCTCAGCCATTCGTTCTAAAATTCCTGAAGGTTAGAGAACTCTCTCATTAACTTTCTTGATGTTATATAAATATTACATGAAAGCATGGTTGCTTGCTTTAATTGTAACATTAAAACAAAGCACTTTTGCATGCCTTCTTTCTTTTTTCATTTAGTTCTTACATTCCTTTGACTTGCCCTTCAAACACATCATCAGATTCCGAGAATTGGACAATTGACTAAATGACAAAACTATGTGAACAAAAATTTGAAGTGAGAAATTCTATAGGTGTCTATTTCTTCACTTCAGACTGGTATTATTTTCATCTGTTTGCATTTCCCTGCCTTGTTAGGTATCACAATGTTTTTGGCAAAGTGATAATAGAATTTTTCTGGAAGAACTGGAGGAAAAGAACACATCTTTCTTCATACAGCAATCTCTGATTAATTGTTTTTAGAGAAGTATGACAGAAAAATAGCTCTGCCTTTTCGTAAGCTTCGGCTCATATTGGGGATTTGGTGTAAGGTTATTTCATAATTATTTTCTTTCTCAGAATGGGTAGAAATCTAAACCTTTTATTCATAACCCAAAGTTTTATACTGGAATCCATGAGTTTTACTTTCATCTTCTGATTTGCTATGGAATATAATAATAGTATGGACATGGTAGGCACTACAGTTGGGTATGAATGAGGACAGGTGTATAGCCATAAACAGGAGTCTCTATGGGCTGGGTTCTTGGTATCCATGTTCTTACTTAATTCCCAAATAATCTCATTTTATTGGCTTAAAGAAAATCTTGAAACTCACAGAGATTGAGAAATTTGCACAAGTTTATCAGTGATAAAAGTCCTATCAATCTGACTCCAGGTGCATCCATAAAGTTACTATATGTACCAGACATTGTTAAACAACATTCAGTTGAGTCAGACCCTGCCATACAAGTGCAGCATTCCCTTTCTAAGTTTCCCAAGAAGAAAGGGCCATCTTCCCAAGACTGCACCAACATATATTCTAACTAGCAGTTCACGGGACTGCCTATTTTGCTAAATTCTAACAAACCTTTAAAAATTGTTTTTTTCTTAAAGAAATAATTTTTTAGAATTCTTATCAAGCTAATACCAAAAGTAAAAAGTTGTAGTGACATCTTTCTCTGATGAATTAAGAAATTAATTGGTCTGGGATCTCAAAGACTTGAGCAAGCAGAGGGTCAAAAAAATAACTGAGCAAACAAACACATCTTGATAACAAGCCTAGCACTGAGGCCAAAGTAAAGCTGAAGCTGCTGGGACTATCTGTGCTTTAGAAGTCATCTGATAGTTAAAAGGAAAGAAAATCAGGACTCATTATGACATTATGACATTCACTCTACTTAGCCATGGAAGTAACCCTGAGTATAATAGAGGCATATTCTTAAAAACATAGATTTCAAGGCCCAACCCCAAAGATTCTGATTTCATTAGATCCCAGGTGATTCTGAGACAGGTAGTTTTCAGAGCACACTTTGAGAAACATTGACCCCTGGCCTCAACTCTGGCTACACATTGAATCAACTGGGGAGCTTTTAAAATCTCTGATGGCCTGGAGCCAGCAATGAAGCAACTTGCAAAGTGATGACAATTTTATGAGATGATTTTGAAGCATTCAGGCAGGACCTTGTGGTGGATTCTATAATACTTACATTTTAGTTATTAGAAAGGAGTGATAAACATAAATTCTAGATAATCAGATTTTATGACATTATCTAAATTTTATTTTAATAAAACAAGAAAAGACACAGAGTAAATTCCATAGACTACTCTTGAATAAATAGTAAATATCAGGTTTTATGAGAAGTTCCTCACTAAAATATAAAATAAATAAATAAATTTTATTGTTTTCCTTGTAGAGTATCTTTGAACAATTAGGATGAATTTTTTTCCTTGTTGTTGAGTTATATGTCCCTGAGTTTGGACCTATGAAAAGCGTTTTAATTCTGAGAACAAGTCTTTATGCCTCTTTTCTAGTATTAGAATTAGTGTTCACTTAATTATTTTAGCAATTTCCTTAGGAAGACATAATTCTTCAAGATTCAAACCTATTTCATTGAGCTATCTCTTAGATAAATGATCCATAAAACATTGACATGTAATTTTTATAAATGATAAATTTTGGTTCCACCACTCTCAGTTATTCCAAAGGTTAATGACAGGCTTGTCATTGCTCTCAGAGTTTCATTAGGCAGATATTGTCAGAAAGGTATTTACTGTCAGTGACATGTCTACAGAATCAATAGTGATAATGAGGCTCTGCCTTCTTTTGGGAGTGGAAGGAAAATATGGCTGTCATTTTGTTTGTCACTTGCCTTGAATCAATGATCTGGGTCTTCCTGAACTAGCCAGTTATGTTATCGATCACCCACAGGCAGGCAGAGAATTTGGTGAATGACAGCAAGCTACATAGAATAAGGTGATGGACAAGTAGGTAACACTTTCAGCATGTTTCTAGAAAATGATAAAGTCAGTGACCACAGGATAGGAAAAGGGTTAGTTAAGTAGGGCATGTATGTTGAGAGGTTAAAAACAAAGTTTTGGCAGCCATAGGTATGACCCCTTATCTTTATTTTCAAATAAATTCAAAGACAGAACATTTCATTATGTAGGACAGTGAATTCACTAAGAGGATTTGGGATTGAAACTGATTATTTTTATATTTAATTGCTCCACAAAGCCCCAATTTTGGGGGGCTTAACTTTGATTTGTACTAATTTGGGTCCCTCTAGTTCTGCTCAGTGACTTTAAGAACATGACTCATTAAACAAAAACTTGGTGACTTTAAGGAGATGATAAATCTCAGCTGGGTAAGCATTTTACCTATATATTTATGAGCTCAAAACAGATAAGCATATATTTTCACATTAGGTGATTTTCAATTAGTTTCTCATGCAAAAGCAAAAACACAACAAAAAGCATTGCATTTAGAGGCAATTGTCTTGGTTGGTTTGAAGCTTTACGGTATCTGGGTCCTCCCAGAATGCAAGATGGGGACGTTATTTTATTCACAGCTTTTTTGTTGTTGTTATTCCAGGATTTACTACTTCATAGTAGGCAGTCAATAAATATTTGCTGAATGAATGAATGTTTATCTACAGAAAAACAGACTCTAATGCCAAGAATTTAGTATATTTTAACAACATAGTACTACCTTTTGTGTCAAAAAGGGGGGGAAATAATAATATATGTTTGTAAAACAAGTGGAAAGTAGGAAGACAGGTGTTATAAGCTGAGAGAAAAGTAGGTGTAGAAAGGTCTGGAAAGACAAATTTTGAAGATCTGCAGGGGAATAAAAAGTTAAGTAGAAAAGGAAAAGTCTTCATGGTTTATAATACGGTGATAGAAAAGCAATTGATAAAACGTAAAACTGAACGTTCAAGAAGCAGTAATATAAACATGAAATTTAAAACGTGGAAATAAGTCCTAACTTAATTAGCTAAAAGAAACAAACCTGGTCGGCTGTGAGGAGGAGAGAATAGTTGAACTGCTGGCGTTGTGTTTGTTTGTGTGTTTGTTTTATAATAAAAGTTGCAGAAGTTCTTCAGAATGCTAGAATCACAAGGTATGTCAGGGTAGTGGATTGGCTGCATCCCAGGACCTTGTTGTTGATGATCTAATATTCATATGACCTGTGGATGCACTGAGGAGTCTTACTATCAAATCTAGAGCACGTCCATACCCACAACCCTTTTGAATGCAGCTCATTTAGTAGCACAATGCCAAATAGATGCTAAAAGTGAAAAAAAACCATGGACTACAAAAAATGGATAAGGTAATTCCAGAATAGTAAATATATTCTGTGTATGACAGCAGGGAATTCAAAATTTCTTCTTGAACTCTCTCACTTTGCCATTGAAGAAACTAAGGCACTGAGAAATGATGCTGTCCAACACTGGGATTAGAAAAATGTGTCTGTCTTTTGCATGAATTCTTTCATCCAAATTGCTTTACTTATGCCTTCATGGATTCACTTCTGAATGTAATTGTTCAAGATCCACTGCAACGGACTGCAGTGAATCTCCCCCAACCTACCCCAAATTCATATGCTGAATCCTAACTTTCAATGTAATTATATTTGGAGATGGGTAGCCTTCGGGAAATAATCAGGTTTAGATGAGATCATGAGGGTGGAGCCTCGTAATGGGATTAGGGCCCTTATAATAAGAGACACCAGAGAGCTTGCTCTCTCCCTCCCCCTCCCTTTCCTTCCTCCTCTCACCTTTGCTTCCCCTCTCTCTTCCCCTCCCCTTCCCCTTTCTCCTCTTCTCTCCTTTGTTCCCTCCACTTCCCTTCCCCTTCCCCTTCCTCTCCCACCTCCTCTCTCCTTTGCTTTCATCTCCCTCCTCCTCCCCTCTCCCTCTCCCTCTGTATCTCATTGCCATGTGAGGACACAGCAAGAAAGGAGCCATCTGTCAAACAGCAAAAGAGCCGTCACCAGAACCTGACCATGCTGGCATCCTGATCTCAGACTTCCGGCCTCCAGAACTGTGGAAAAAATACATTTCTGATTTTGAAGCCACTCAATCTATGGTGTTTTGTTATAGCAGCCTGAGCTGACTACTAAGGCATCTATTTCCTATGACACTCTTAAGTTTTCTAGGACTTAACCACAGTATTTCAGATAATATCTTTACTATATCCATCACAAATTCTTAAATCGTAAAATGAACTTGTTTTGAAACAATGAGCAGACCGTGCGGCTCTGTTGTACATTTCCTGATATCTTTCCAGGGGTGGCATCTTACCCTGCTACATGAACTGATAGCAGCCGTCTTTCAAAATTTACTCTATTCATGGACATATCTCATTTTTCAGTTTACAGTAAGAAAATAAATTGTGTACTAACCATAGAAGTTAATTTCAAACAGTTTTTCAAAATAATAGAAATTCTTTTTTACATTGTTTTCACATACAGGAACAATATCATAATCCAGTAATATATTGTACATTTTAATTGCTATATTTTTAAACAACTTCAGCACTCAAAAGTAGTCAATGATCCTGTTTTTTAAGTAAACACATGGATATTTCAGTTTAATATACATATTTAACTTCAAGCTTTATGTCAGTAGGACTGCGTCATGACTGGTATCTCAGCTTTGATGGAAACACATTTACCTTAGTATTATCAGTTGAACTGGTGAGGAAGCCTAGATGGAGCTGATCTGTGTTAATTCTTGTAAGCAAAAAAGGATTAAAAGGGAAGGAAATGGTTTTCAAAGGAAACTGGGGGGGGGAAGGTTTGTCCCTTGGCCTGGTCCAGAGGATTTTTCTGGAGAGAGAAGCAGGAAGCAGAGGTTGACAAAAGAGTTTCCTGAGGATTATGAGAGTTGAGAGGAGGCAAACTGCACTGCTTTGATACCCAGGGACAAAACATAGCCCAGAGAGGGGGCATTTCCCAATCAGTGCTCCCTATTCCCGTTCACACCAAAAGCTTCCTCCTGTAAGCACCTGTGGCCCTCTGCCTGCGGGTCTTCTCTGGCTGCAGGAGCATGCTCTGAAGTATTGGGGTGTTAACAGCCCCATGGGCAGCTCTCAAGCAAGAAGAGATGAGAGTTGGTAGTAAACTTTCCAGCTTCCTTGCAGCTCAAGTGGGACAATTTGAGATGTATTTGACGGGATCCCAGAGTTCCCCATCAGGATTGAGCCCCAGCTACTCACTGTGGCAAGCTGCTTTTTGGCACATCCTCTCCTGGCTTCTTTTTTGCCTCTGTATCACTTTACCACTCCCTTTCCCACCAATGCTTCCTTGGATCCGCTCCTGATAAATTACTTGTCAAATCCTAATCTATGGGACTTAAAGTCACCAGCTCTAATTCATGCTATACTCAGCCTCCAAAGAGATCCTTTTGGAACAAAAATCTGACTATGTCAGTCCCCTACTGAATCCTTCTGGTTCCCTTGCAGTCAGTCCCCAACCTACCTTCCCGCCTCCTCTCAACTGCCATCAGTCATTACTCTCCAGCCACGGTGGTTTCTTTTTTATTTCTCAAACAGCATCATGTCTTCTTTGGGGGACATTATAAGAAATATTCCTGTAAAGCTCATTACTGTGTCTAATGCAAAAGTGTGACTGAATGTTAAAATTTGGGGGGCCAATTGCCATGGTCTGAATGTGTCCCCCAAAAAATATGTGTTGGAAACTTAATCCCCAGTGCAACAGTGTTGGGAGGTAGAGCCTAATGAAAGGTGATTAAGGTTCTGCCCTCATGAATGAACTAATGCTGTCATTGTGAGAGTGAGTTTGTTATTGCGGGAGTGGGTTTCTTGTACATGAACGTGCTTGCCCCCCTTTTCTCTCTTTCTCACCCTCTCTTGCCCTTCTGCCTTATGCCATGGGATGATATAGCAAGAAGGTTCTCACCAGATGCCAGTTCCTCAATCTTGGACTTCTCAGCATCCAGAGCTGTGAAAAATAAATTTCTGTTCATTATAAATTACCAAATTGGTGATATTCTGTTATAGAAGCACAAAATGAACTAAGACACCAATAAATAACCATCCTCCTCAAACCCAAGACCTGACCAGTTGAGACAGAGGCAGAGGCATCTCAGGGATGGACAATAATATTTTAGTTTTCCACTGAAAGAGCCGATGGAGGAAGAGCTGGCTCTGTGGCAAAATGGGCTCCCTGTGGCTTCACCCATAATTGAATGATTTACTATCTGAGTCACAGGCAAAGGTGGACAACAGCAGCCCACTCCCCAGCCCCCAGGGGCTGAGCTGGACCCCGAAATTTTCTCCGGAGTCACAGAGAATTTAGACTCCCACCAGACAGATTGGTTCCAGAAATTATAAAAGAGGAAGTAGCTGAGCTATACCTACTCCTTTTCCCAAATTCTTCAGTCAGGTAACACTTCTCTGTGCTTAGGAGAAGTGAAAGTGTGAGAGAGAAGCTTCTAGTGTAGCTCTTCTGTTTTCTCTCCTTGAGAGGGGAGTGGAAAATCTTCTTTTCCACAAAAACATGGGAGAACAAAGAAAGGTCCCTTCCGCTAAAATGTAGGACGCTGTTTACTATGTGGACATGATATTGCCATTCCAGGGACTCACTAGAAAAACATCTCAGATTTCATGCTAAAAACAGTTAGTTTGTTCTTATGGACCTTTGAGACACCATAAGTGCTACAATCTAAATGTTTCCCCCAAAATTCATATGTTGACATTTAATCATCAATGTGATAGTATTAAGAGAAGGGACATTTAGGAGGTAATTAAGTCATGACGGCAGAGCTCTCGTGAATGAGATTAGCGAGCTTATAAAAGGGGTTGAAGGGAGTATGCTAGTCCATCTTTCTCCTTTTCCCTTCTGTCTCTTCTGTCATATGAGAACCCAGCATTTGTTCCCTCCCAAAGACAAGGCGCCACCTTAGAAGTAGACAGCAGCCCTCCCCAGACATTCAATCTACTGGTGCCTTTATCTTGGACTTTCCAGCCTCCATAACTGTCAGAAAGGAATTTTTATTATTCATAAATGACCCAATCTAGAGTAATTTGTTATAGCAGCAGAAACAAATCAAGACTTAAGTATTCTTGTCCCTGCCCCCACAGCTTTATTAAGGTATAATTTGCAAATATATATATATATATATATATATATTTAAGGTGCACAACATGATGTTTTGATATACACTGTGAAATGATTTATCACAGTCCAACTCATTAACATATCCATCACCTCACATGATTACCTTTATTTGTGTGTGGTGAGAATATTTAAGATCAACTCTCTTTGCAGATTTCAAGTATAAAATACAGTATTATTAACTACAGTCACCAAGCTGTACATTAGACCTTCAGAAGTTATGCTTCTACAGTAACTGAAACTTTGTACCCTTTGACCAACATCTCCCCATTCCCCCCACTCCTCAATTCCAGGCAGCCACAAATCTGCTCTCTGCTTCTATGAGATTTACATAGGACTTTTCGAAAGTGTATTTTTTTTTTCAAATTAGCTACTAAAAATGCTGCACCAAATCTGTGGCTCACTGCTAATAAAACAGATAGAATGGTAGGGTGGGTATGTTGAGCACTAACTGTAGCCTTGTAACTTATTTTTCCTACCTTCATTTCCACTTCCCCTGACATTCACATACATTTTTAAGTTACAGTAGTGTATGTATCTTTGTATGCACCTCAGATTCTTTTCTGAAGAGCCTGGTTATAAGGAGTATTTTAAAAATTATTACTATGATTATCATTTTAGTGAGTACATAATATCCATCCATTTTACTAGATGCCTAAACCATTTCTGTAATGATTTTTTGTTAAGACATTTCACTGTTGTACATAAAACTGCCATTTTCTTTATGCTATGCTTTTTTTTCTTTATCATTATTTCCCTAAGAAGAATTCATACATGTTGGATAACTGAAGTCAATGGACACAAGCAGTTTTCTGGCTCCTGTGTATTTTCCCACTGTTATCATAAAGCATTGTAACAAATTACTACTACTACCAATGGATTATTTTACCAGTTTCAACAAAACTGGTAATTTGTTAACCAAGAGTAATTAGTGTGGCCATGCCACAAGGTCTCATTCACTTGCTCAAGATTAATAATGTTTTTCTTGATTGTGGTAATCATTTCACAATGTATATGCATATTAAATCATCGCACTGCACATCTTAAATATCTACAATTTTTATTTGTCAATTATAACCTCAGTAAAGCTGGATGACCCAGCTAGATGATCCAGGAAATACTGGCTTCATCTATCTTATAAATGAATTTCTAAAGAGAGACAGAAGCCATTAGTGAGTTGGCAAATTTATGTTTGTTTGAAGGTCTTTATTAATAGAAAATATCACTGGCTTTTAAATCAAATGTAGAGTTGAGGATTGTCCATTAGCATTTCCTTAGGATTTATAATATGCTTGGAAGAGCAGGGAAGAACCAAAGAAAGAACATTATGATTAAACTTTAAGGACACATATAGCTCTAAAATTCTACTCCATAAGATTTCAATATGTACAATTCATTTATTATGATGAAGCTTACTTGCTCAATTTGGGACACATAACTGTAACATTAATAGCCATATCAGTCTTTCGAGATTATCAAGATCTCACAGGATAATAATTTATCTTGCTTCTCTCACTCGTATTGGAACATCATAAAGTTTCTAAATCTGTTAAAAAATAATTATTGAATACCTGTGACTGTACTTAGAATTAGCATCAAAGAGTTCAAGTAATCTGAAAAGTTTTGTATCACTTCTGGTTTTTCCCCCATTACAATTATTAACCTACAAAATATGAGGGAAAGGCAGAGAGAGACACTTTCATACTTAAGATAACTAAAATTGAAAAATAATAACCTAAAACAGATGCAGATACTTAGAACTACTAATTGGCTCTTGAATTGAATAATACTTTGAAGAGATGTTGGCAAAAGGGTACAAGATTCAGTTAGGAGGAATAAGTAAAAAACAAAAATGTTTATATTCCTGATAAAGATACCAAATAAAGACCTCTATTCAAAGTCATCTCTATTAGTTTAGGTATAGCTGCCTAAAGAAACTCGAAAATAATTTAGTGACCTCTAAGAAAACAGAAATGTATTCCTCTTTCTTTTAACAGTCCAGAATGAGAGTCCTCAGCAATGAACATACTCCACACAATTGTTCAGGAACCTGGCTTCCTCCCATCAGTTTCTCTGACAGTCCCAAAATCAAGAGTTTTCAAAATGTGGTCAACAGATCCCTTGAGGATTATGAGACTTTGCAGGGAGGTTGTGAGGTCAAAACTATTTTCATAATAATATCATTAATATTGTTACTAATTCATACTAATAACTCACACTAGTATTAGTGGTTCTATTCATAATAATATTACTAATAAGACATTCTTTGCCTTTCCCTGGTGATGACATTAGCTCTGATGGCATATTAAAAGGCAGTGGCAACAAACTGCAGTAGGAATCATTGTGTTCTTCATCACCACACACTGACAGTTTTTTAAAAAGCCACATTTACTTAAGAATTTTCTTGATGAAGCATGCATATTATGAATTTTATTAAATCTTAACCATTGAGCATCTATCTTTTTAATATTCTGGGGAAGAAAATGAGAAGTACATATAAAGCCCTTCTCTTGCATACTGAAGTGTGATGATTATCTTATGAAGAAGCACTTTTAGTATTATTTGAGTTACAACATGAACCAGTCATTTTTTTAATAGAATGTCATTTTAACAGAAAGAATGGTTGACAAACCATGGTTATTAGCACTTAAATACTGGTCAACATTCTCTTGAAAATTATTAAAGTCAGTCTGTCATTTTATGGAAAACAACTGACAACATTTGCTGCCAATAATAAATAAGCTTTCAAGTAAAAACTGGAATTTTGGAAAACTTTTATGTTCCACTATTATCTTAATCGCTCCCAATACATGAAAACTTTTCTGATGAGATTGGTAGTAGTTATTTTCATAAATATATCATTTTTACAACATTTATGTATAAATGTTTTGAAAAATATAATTACATAAAAATATTTTAAAATATATGTGAAATAGGTTTATTATTATTTTTAAATGAACTATGAATATTTTTAAAATTTCCAAATTTTAATTTCTAGTATGATAAATATCAATAGCTATAACCTATATAAGCAGAATTTTGGGGGGTCTTCAGTTATTTGCAATATGTACAGGTGTTGCGAGAACCAAGTGTCTGAGAACTGCTGCCCTAAGAGTTCTCATCTGCGTGCTGGAAGCTGGGCCTGTGTTACAGTTAATGGGAAGAGGAAAGAGCCTGGAAAAGAGCGTGTGCAAGGCTGGTACTGGAATTGGCATTTTTCCCTTGGATTCACATTCTAAGAGTGAGTGAGAACTTAGCCTTCCAAATGCACCTGACTCCAAAGTAGGCTGAAAAATGCAGTGTTCAGCCAGGCAGCTATGTGCTAATATTGTGGAAGAACTGGAGGACAAATTTTGATAGATGGCTAGCAGCCTCAGTGACTTCATCTAAGAAAGCTAGTCTTTATTTACTAAAGCAAGCAGTGAAATTAATTTGGCTCATGGGCCATCATTTACTGACCACTGCTGAAGACAGGCCGTGGTAAGTTAAAGATGTATGCCGTAAACTTTAAAGGAACCAATGAAATAACAGAGTTATAGCTAATAAACCAAAAATGATAAATGGAATCATAAAAAATTCAATTAAACCTAAATAATATACTAAAGTAAAAGAGAAACAATGAAAATATGGAAAAAGGAGAAAAAAATAGCAAGATTATAGCTTTAAACCCAGCCACATTAATAATCACATTAATATAAATGGTCTAAACACCCCGATTAAAAGGCAGAGCTTATCAGATTGAATAAGAAAGCAAAAACTAACTATATGCTTCTTATGATATATGCGCTTTGAATATAAAGACTCAGGTACCTTAAAAGTAAAAGGATGAAAGAAATATACCATAATAATGATAATAAAAAAAGGAAGTGTGGGCTGGGCACAGTGGCACATGCCTATAATACCAGCTACTTGGGAGACTGAGGAGGGAGTGTCATTTGAGGCAGCACTGGGCAACATAACGAGACCTCATCTCTAAAAAATAAAAAAACATTATTATAAAAAAATATATTATGACCAAGTAATCTTTATCCTTGGAATGCAAGGTTGCTGTACTATTCCAAAATCAAACAATGCAAGTGATGTCAGCAAGATGCTGGAATATGAGATCCCTTGCACATAACCCCCTACAGCAACAATACTTTGGCAGCTAGCCACAGGCTAAGTGTCTTTGTGGAAGCTTTGAGATTTAGGTAAGAAATTGGGAAACCCTGGTAGAGCCCAAGACTGAGGAGGGCTGCTTTGAGAAGGCAGGCCAGTACCCAGGTAGCAGGATCTCTGACTACGGACCTGGCTACAGACCTAGCAATGCCCATGTTCCCTTGTAGATTTGACTATAGTCCCATTTGTCCTCGGTCCTGCCACCAGCATCTTATGCCAAGAGACCTAAGAGGAATCACACCTGCCCATGCCTCAGTTAACAGGCCCACTAACCTTGGTACAGGCTGGGGAGCCTGCAGCAGCCCATGATACAGTTTCAGCTTATGCTAGGCCTGGGAGCATCCTGCCTGCCCAGGGACCTGCTGGGAGATACACTCATCTATAACCCAAAGAAAAACTTGCTGGCATCAGTCTGACTATAGATTGTGAAGTGGTCCTATGATCTGGCATCACTAATTATCAGGGAAATACAAATCAAAACCACAATGAGATACCACCTCACATTAGAATGGCTACTATCAAAAACACAAGAGATACCAAATGTTGGCGAGGGTATGGAGAAAAGGGAACCCTTGTCCACTGTTGATAGCAATATATATTGGTATTTATAAATAGGTATATAATGTTACCACCATTATAGAAAACAACATGGGGGTTCCTCAAAAATTAAATATTGAACTACCCATATGATCCAGCAATCCCACTTCTGTGTATATATCCAAAGGAAATAAAGCCAGTAACTTGAAAACATATCTTCACTCTCGTGTCCATTGCAGTATTCACAATAGCCAAGATATGGAAGCAATCTAAGTGTCCTTGACGGATGAATAGATTTTAAAAAAGGCAATTATTTATTTATATTTAGCCATAACAAAGAAAGAAATCCTGCCATTTGCAACAACATGGATGAACCAGGAGAACAATATGTTAAGATATGTTAAGTGAAATTAGCAAGGCACAGAATGACAAATACTGTCTGGTCTCATTTTTATGTAGACTCTAAAAAAGTCCAACTCACAGAAGCAGAGAATAGAATGGTTGCTACGGGCTGGGGGTTGGAGGAAACGGGGAGATTTTGGACAAAGGGTACAAAGTTTCAGTTTTAAAATGAACAAGTTCTGAGGATCTAATGTACAGCATGGTGACTATAGCTAATAATACTGTATTGCATATTTGAAATTTGCTTAAAGAGTAGATCTTAAGTGTTCTCATCACACACAAAAAAGCAGTAACTATGTGAGGTGATGGATGTTTTAATTAGCTTGATTTTGGTAATCATTTCACAACATATATCAAATCATCACGTTGTACACCTTATGTAATAATACATGCAATTTTATGTGTCAATTATACCTAAATAAATCTGGAAAAAATAAATGACCAAAGAGATTTCTGTTAAAATAATCAATTAACAAACTAAAAATTAAACCGCATGATTATATCAATAAATAAGGAAAAATGCTTTTGAAAAAAAACCAATGTCATTCATGTTAAAAACTCAGAAAATGAAGAATAGAAAGGAACATCCTCAATCTGAAAATGAAAAAGTATGAAAGACATACAGCTAGCCTCATACTTAACGGTGAAAGACCAAATGCTTTCCCCCTACAACCAGAAACAAGACAAGAATGTCCATTCTCATCACTTCTATTGAACATTTACTAGAGTTTCTGGCCACTGCAATAAGTTAAAAACAAAAGTAAATAAAAGGCATACATATCACGAAGGAAGAAGGAAAATTGTCATTATTCATAGAAAATCCAATGGATGAGGAAAAAACTACTACAACTAATAAGTGAATTTAGCAAGATTGCAGGATACAAAATCAATATATGAAAATCAATTGTATTTTTATCTAATAAAGAGCAACTGGAAATTAAAATGTTATAAAATACCATTTATAATAGCAACAAAAAATATGACATACTTAAGGATTTATCTGACTAATAATGTGCATGGCCTGTACTCTGAAAACTACAAAACACTAAAAAATTAAAGAAGACCTGAATAAACAGAGAGATATACCTTGTTTATAGGCTGGAAGACTTAATATTGTTAAGATGTCATTTTTTTTTCTAAATTAATCTATAGATTGAATGCAATCTTGGTCAAAATTCAAGCACACTTTTTTTGTAGCAATAGATAAACTTATTGTAAAATTTATATGGAAATGTAAAGGATCTAGAATAGTCAAAAACAACTTTGAAAAAGAAGAGCAAAGTTGGAAGGTTAACGCTATCTGATTCCAAGGCTTATTACAAAGCTATGGTAATCAAGACAATATGATGTCAGAATAAAAAGAGAAAAATAGATCACTGGAGCAGAACGAAAATTCCAGATAATAGGTCCACACTTGTTGGACAATTGGTTTTTAACTTAGCACAAAAATAATTCAGCTGAAAATGTATCGTCTTTACAATAAATGTTACTAGAATAATTGTACTATATACAAAAATTAACTTGAAATGGTTCACAGACTAATGTGTAAAACCTAAAAGTATGAAACATCTAGAGGAAAAGAGAGAAGAAAATCTTTCTTATCTTGGGTTAGGCCAAGATTTTTCAGACATCACACCAAAAGCATGATTGATAAGAGAAAAATTAACAGTGTAGACCTCATTGAAATTAAAAATTTCTGTGTTTACCACAGACGGGGAGAAAATATTTGCAAAGCATATACCTAACATATCTGGGCTTGCATCCAGAATTCATAAAGAATTTTGAAAAATCATATGAAAACAAACAACTCAATGAAGAAAATGTACAAAAGGTTTGAACAGACACTTGACCAAAGAAGACATATTGATGGCAAATAAGATCAGAAAGACATGTTTAGCGTCATTAGTTGTTAGGGAAAAGCATATTAAAACCACAATGAGATATCATTGCCTATGTATAAGAATGCTTAAATTTCAGAAAAGTGTTAGTAAGGATGTGAAGGAACCTGAAACTTTCACATGCTGCTAGTAGGAATCTACTTTGGCTATTTATTAAAAAGTTAAACATACATCCTGCCATATGATCTTGCCATTTCACTTATAGGTTATTTACTCAAGAGAAATAAAGCAATTTCCATTCAAAGACTTGTATAAGAATATTCATAGTGACTTTCCTCATGATAGGCAAAAACTGGAAATCTTCCCAAATGACCACAAACAGGTGAATGAATAGACAAATTATGCTATATTCATACAATGGATAAAAAGGAGCAAAGTATTTTATTTAGTATATACATGCTATTAATCCATCAAAGATAAATCTCAAAATAATAATGCTGTGTTAAAGGGGCCAGATTTAAAAAGAAAAAGAATAAATATGTAATTTTGAAAAAATGTGTAATTTCATTTGAATAAAACCCTAAAAAATGCAAACTAATCTAGAGTAAGGAAAAGGATATCAGTGATTGCCTGAGAACAAGAATGCAGGTGGCATACAAAACAAATAAACAAAAAGAAAAGGTAGCTGTATGAGGTGATAGATATGTTTACTAATTTGACTGTGGTCATCATTTCACAATATATATGTATATTATATCATCACATTGTACACTTTAAACTCATACAATTTTATTTGTCAACTATACCTCAATAAAGCCAGGACAAAAAAGCCTGCAGGTGGTGTGGGAGGGGTAAGAGGGAGAGATTACAACAGGGTATAAGGAAACTTTGGGGTAATGGACATATTATTTTGATAGTGGTGATTGTTTCATGGTGGTATACATATGCCCCAAATTACCAAACTGTACACTTTAAATATGTGCTGTATATTATATGTCAATTTTATCTCAACAAAGCTTTTATAAAATCCACAGGGGAAGCTCACAGCAGTTTCCAGCACCGTCAATCTGTCCCATCAGTGTATTTGCATTTGGCTTTGGTTTTCTTCTCATTTCCGCCACCAATTTATCTCAAAGAGGGCTAAAGCTTAAAATCATAAAAAAAAGTTTTATCACTCACATACTCAGAGAGTCTATACTTAGCAACATATTAATAAATATTCAGCACGTTTGCCTTACCGTGTGCAGCTTTGCCTTACCGAGGTCGATCAGCCCGTTGTTTGTATGCTCCAAAGCTGACTCATGTGCATATGAACGATATTATCAGTCTTGTTGGCTTTATTTACTAAAATGGATCATCAAATATAATTCACATCACTCAGCATATGAAACTCTTGGTTTCACCAAGGCAAGAGAAACAATCAAATCGAACAATTACGCCAAACTTTCCTACAGTTACATCTATACAGTAATCTCCCCTCACACAAGACCCCCAGTGGATGCCTGAAACTGCGGATAGAACTGAACCTCATATATGCTATGTGTTTGCCTAAACATACATACCTATGATAAAATTTAAATCACAAATCAGGCACAGCAAGAGATTAACAACATAGCTAATAATAAAACAGAACAATTATAGCAACACGCCAGCATCACTACTCTTGTGCTTTGGGGTCATTATTAAGTAAAATAAAGGCTACTTGAACACAAGCACTATGATATCACGGCAGTGGATCTGAGAACTTAGATGGCTACTAAGGGAGCCATGAGCAGGGAGCGTGTGCAGCATAGATGTGCTGGACAAAGGCATGATTCACGCGCCAGGTGGGGAGGAGCCAGATGGCGCAAGATTTCATTACACTACTCCGAAGGGCATGTAAATTAAAACTTCTAAATTGTTTATCTGTGAAACTTTCCATTTAATATTTTCAAATCACAATTGACTGCAAGCAGCTGAAACCACTGAAAGTGAAGCCATGGCTAAGGGAGAGATACTGTGTAATTAAAATCACATGAAGTGTTATTTTATGAGGATAAATTGAACAATTTTTTACATTCACTTTATGAAATAAGGATTCCCTAACCTATAGAAATTCCCTCTAGCAACCAATGCATTATTGAGCACTCAAGAATGAAGAGGATAGTTACTGTGAAGTAATGCTAATGATGGTGTACATTTTACAGCCTATTACAATTTACAACACACTTTCATGAGTTTCATCACATTAGAAAATGAGTGACGGCTCTATAAAATGACTTGAGCTTTGTGGCAGAGGGCAATTTAATTTGAAACAGTTTATTTCTCTATCTGATACTCATATTAGCTATTGCCATCATGCAAGTCTTCCATTGCCTAGTTATTCCAAAAGGCTTTGTAAACAAGATCTAATGGAACAGAAAATGCCAAACAAAACAAGCAACACGCCTTTTGGAAACTTTAGAGAAGAAAATCATCAAATTCCTTTATGTTTTTAATAACATTTTTTTTTTTTATTATTTTGAGACAGAATCTCACTCTGTTGCCCTGAGTAGAGTGCCGTGGCATCATCCTAGCTCACAGCAACCTCAAACTCCTGGGCTCAAGCGATCCTTCTGCCTCAGCCTCTCGAGTAGCGGGGACTACAGGCATGTGCCACCATGCCCGGCTAATTTTTTCTATATATTTTTAGTTGTCCGATTAATTTCTTTCTATTTTTAGTAGAGACGGGGTCTTGCTCTTGCTCAGGCTGGTTTCGAACTCCTGAGCTCAAACAATCCGCCCGCCTCGGCCTCCCAGAGAGCTAGGATTACAGGCGTGAGCCACCGCGCCCGGCCAATAAACTTTTTATTTTAGAATAATGTTAGATTTACAGAAAAATTACAAAAATAAGAGAGTTTCCACATGCCCTATACCTAGTTTTCCCTACTGTTTCTATCTTATATTGGTGTTATACATTTGTTAAAACTAATAAACTAATATTGATATAATATTATTAACTAAGCTCCAAACTTAATTCAGACTTCATTCATTTTTTTCTCCCATATTATCCTTTTCCTTTTTATGTTAGAGCATCTAATCAAGGGTATTATTACATTTAGTCATCATGGCTTTTTGGTCTCCTCAGATTTGTGAAAATTTCTCAGACTTCCCATATTTTCATGAGACCCTGGCAATTTTGAGGAGTACTAGTCACATATTTTGTGGAACGTCCCTCAGATTAAGATTGTTTCATACTTTCTCTCATAGGCTGAAATTATGAGTTTTGGGAAGAAAGACCACAAAGGAGAAGTGGCATTCTTATTACATCATATCAAGGAGTATATACTATCAACATGACTTATCGCTGGTGATGTTAATATTGATCACCCAACTGTGATAGTGTTTAACAGGTGTCTTCACTGTAAAGTTACGTTTCTTTTCCCTTTTCAATACCCTCTGTCTGGAGACAAGTCACTAAGCACAGCACACACTCAAGGGGCAGGGAGTTAAGATGCACCCCCTCCCCTCCCCCTTGAAGGGAGAATCACTACATAAATTATTTGGAATTCTTTTGTACAGGAGATTTGTCTCTGCTTAATTATTTACTTATTCATTTATATATACAAGTATTACTCTCACATTCTCATATTCAATATGTATATTTATTTTATACTTTGGGCTATAAATCCAATACTATGTTATTTATTTTGTTGTTCAAATTGTTTAGCTTTGGCCACTGGAAGTTCATTGAATTTGGCTCATGTGTCCCTTTGACATACCCCATGGTTTTATCCTTTGAGCACTTTTTTTAGAGGATGGGGACTACAAGATGCTATAGACTTTTCTTCTATGTTCCTTGCCCAGTCCTAGAATCAGCCATTTTTTTAACACATTAACTACCATGTGAGTTGCATTTAACTCATGCTAGTTTTGAGCCAGGGGCCTCATAAAACATACGTAACTCACACACCTCTTCACCTCGGGAGCTGTGAGAACTATTTTTCAAGTTGCATATAGCTCATGCACAGAAAAAAATAAAAAATAACAAATTTTCCATTAAATTAGAAAGGATTGTTTTGTTTTTGAAGTTTTTATTCTATTTTCATAATAAAACACTGAGGCCCCAAGGAATATTTTTTTTTTCTGGTATGACACTCAATGTGTTAAAAAGCCCTGACTCTTTGTATTGGAGAATGGTATAAGAGAACAAAATTCCTTTATTTTTATCATCCAAAATCTTTATCACATGTTGTCAATGGTATTTCAAATGTGCATTGGAATAAATGGAATAGTTGTCCTACCATGCTCTAAAAGCCTGGACAAAAATTAAAATGAGTAATGACTTTCCTGAAATTCTACTATGTTCTTTAATAAGCATTTATCTTTATTCTTTGAAGTCATTGAAAATTTTATAATCAAATAAAAACTGAATTTAGAAAACACTTTTTAATAAATCAGTTAAGTTAGCTCTAACTTCAAATTTAGGCTTCTGAACTCAATTTTTCACTCTGCTTTATAACTAAATGTTCTATTACCCAAGCTATGTTCCTCATTTTTACTACCTATCCCCCCTGGTGCTCTGATATCAAGATTGGTTTTAATCATGGGGTTTAAATATGAAAATATAGAGAGATTTTGTAAAAGCCTAATGCGATTTCAGTAAATACGGTTTCACTGTAGATGCTTTTTAAAATATATTGTTACTTACATACAAAAAAGTGAAAAAAAGTTCTGCACAGATGCAAATAGTCTCAAAGGCCTTCTATTTCATGCATTTAAGTGTGAGTTGCAGGAAAATTCAAACAGATAATATTTCCATCAATAGAAGGTAGAAATTTCTGAACATGTATCTTGAGAATGGTATTCTGAAATATCCAAGTATAATTTGAAGGTATAAAACTTTCTTTAACAAAAAAGTAATTTTAACCAAACTTATATAGTGATGCCTTTTTTAAATGAGCAAAAGCTAGCTAAATCTGGAACCCTTGAAGTTAGAGGATCACAGCCTCGAAAGGTACTTGAAAATTCAACAAAACTCCAAACAAATTTTTGTACAAATAAGAAAATGAAATGAGTTCTTTCCTGTTAAGTCCTTTGCTTCATTGTGAACAGGGTACTTTAGAACTATAATCTGCTGAAGCTGAAAGGACCTTTGAATCACATAGGCTCATTTAACAGAAGAGGAAAATGTCTCATCAGATCATGCAAAATATGCTGTTTTTAGTGTGTGTATAGAAGGATATTTGTGGAATGACTATAAAATTGATACCAAAAAATTTTGATGGGTGGAGTGGTTCCATTATTCAATTACCAAATGAAAGCATATTTTTAGAGTGTTCAGTTTTTCCTCAAAATATGTATTGTATTTGTTATAAATTTATTGTTTTTAATCATGAAGTCCTGAGTCTGCTTATCTATTGCACACTAAAACAATTTCTTGACCAACCATCATAATTTCTAATAATTTTTTGAGATCTTATTATTTCTAGCCTTAGAAATTTATAACACAATGTCTAAACAGCACTAGAATGGAAGCCTATGGGCCTAAATTATAGGCTAATTATTTTCAATGCTTCCATGTGCTCTTTGGCAAGTCACTTAACACAGCTCTGCCTTAGTTTCTTTTCTGTAAAAAAAGGGGTGAGCCTAACGAGCTCTGGAATCCTTTTCGGCTTTAACATTTTATGATTCCATTATTTTTTATCTCTACTTTTACGAAATCACCTCATATTGTATGGGCCTGTCTATATACCTATACATGAAATCTTGTCATCCCTCTTTATGTTTTCCTTCTGGAATCCTGTCATCTATAAAGAGAGTAGCTATCATGTAATGAAGGACATCATCCAAAGTAAAGAATATTCTAGGACACGTGATTTTGTTATCATGCTGATACAATCCGAATGTTTGTCCCCTCTGGAACTCATGTTGAAATTTAATTCCCAGTGTGGCAGCATTGAGAGGTGAAGCCTTTAAGAGGTGATTGGCTCATGAAGAGCTTTGACCTTATGAATAGATTAATCCATTAATAGGTTAATGGGCTAATGGGCTACCATGGGAGTGGGACTGGTGGCTTTGTAAGAAGGAGAAGAGACACCTAAGCTAGCATGAGCCCCCTTGCCATGTCATAGCCTAAGCTACTTTGGGACTCTTCAGAGAGTCCCCACCAGCAAGAAGGCTCTCATCAGATGCATCCCTTTGACCTTGGACTTCTCAGCCTCCATTTCTGTGAGAAATAAATTTCTCTTCTTTATAAATCATCCAGTTTCAGGTATTCTGTTATAAGCAACAGAAAACAGACTAAGACACATGCTCTTTGCTTGTTTTCACATTCACATTACACAGCTGAAATGCAGCCAGAGCAATGCCAGGCCTAGAACAAGTACTTGAGGAAATTAAGGAAACATGGAATAGATTGTGTGTCTTACACTATTGAGTATGTTGAATCATGAGATAACAGTTATTTTTAAAAATTTGATGCTGCTTTGTTGCCATATGGTCTGTATCTGGCATTTAGTGATAGCAGGCAGCCCATTTCTTACCATTATTATTGTGAACAGCAGGAGGTAAATGGCATGACCTAAACCAACTGGGCACGAAGGTGTTAACTCCCTCAGTACTTCACTAGAATGTACACCATATGCATGTATGTAATTAGCCTTCTGCTTTTTACATCCTGAGCTTGAATCTTTTTCTTCTTTTTAAAAGATGATATAATTTCGTTTTTTATGTCTGTAATGATATCATTTTTTCAATTGAGAAACATTAGTTACTTGTTTTTCAATAATCACTCTCTTATCTGAGTTCATCACTAGGAAAGAAAAAATTTCGTCACATTGTCTTGAGTAACATTTGGATGATCTATCAGTCATCAATTGAAATTAACCTGAACGTGTTTCCAATGAGATGAAGAACATTTAAGCGTGCCAGCTGGAGGGCATTTACAGTTTCATTTTTCCAACTTTCACAGAAAATCTTTCCACCGCACATCTGTGAAGGTTTCATAATGATTGGAATGATTGGAGTGATGCGAGCTTTGTGTGGCATTAGGGCTCTCGGAGCCATTTAAACCATCCTGAAGTGTCAGAAAGGCACCTAAAATTAAGGCCAAGAAGCATTTCCATTCACACATTGCAGCTCTGCCCTCTAGTTTATGATTGATTTAAAGACTACTGCCAATTTGCTAAAAGGCAGTTCAGAGCATGCAAAACCTCTTTAGTGTAGGGTTTGTTCTCTAGGATCCCCTCATTATGATGATTGTTAACCTTACAATTGGAAAGACCCTGTAGATTACTTGGTCCAACCTTACAATTTTATAACTGAAGGAACTGGACTCTCTCTAGAGATTGAAGGGGTTACTCAAACCTACACACCTCCCTTATAGCAACGTGAAACAAAGCCCAGGTCTCCTCCTATAAGTAGAATACTGTTTCTATGGTATCAGGGTGCTTTTCTTGTTCTTTCAAAATTATAAATATGTGAATTATGTTGATATATTGTGTTCACATGTCAAGAGTTTCGTGAGTCATTATTTATTTTTATTTATTTATTTTTGAGACAGAGTCTCACTCTGTTGCCCAG
>NW_012143856.1:5946251-5948906 GCF_000956105.1 Propithecus coquereli | reverse complement strand
AATTCATTGAGAACAAGACTAACTAGGTCAGAAGAGTCTAAAAGACTTGATCTGTAACATCCACACCATCCAGCATCTATTTTTTTTTTTTTTTTTGAGACTGGGAAATTGCCTAAAAATTTTTTAGATGCTAGTACTGAAATAAGCCTATAAATGTATGTACACCAATGAGCTTGCTAAAACAGAATAGAATATATTTTTAAGGAAAGCCAAGCATGGAAAAGCTGGTGGTGGGATGGGGGAGGTGGCACCTACAAGTTTAGGTTGTCTAACACACTCCATGAAGAACAAAAAACAGGGAGCTTATACCTGTCACCAGCTACTTTCCTTACCCAAATAAAATTACCTTCATAATTTAATTGTAGTGTGGGGAGTTCACAAATGAATATATGATTTCAGCCACAAAGATATAATTTTATATTAGTGTTATCAAGCAGAATTATAATGCCAGTTTAATGTGACAAGTGGAACTAAAGGCATAAATCACACCTAAGTACATATGATTATAAAGATACTAGATCCCAAAATACAATATGGTAGAGTTTTAATGTTGTTTTTCTTTGTCTTATTATTGTTGTTGCATTTTTTGACTGTCTAAATACCAATTTTTCTCTTACTGTGTGTGTGTATATATATACATGTGTGTATCACATTGAATAGGCTCTCCAGTGCCATTGACATTTATTCACACAATTTTTCTTTTAAGTATTTTTTTGCCTATTTTATTAGAAATATTTCACCATGACTTCTGGGCCCACATTACACTTCCCAATTTGGGAGACCTAAAAAGATCCACTCATTGCATCAGTCAGTATGGAAGATGCAGGTAGTTAACACTTGTGCTTAGAATAAGCAAGTACCATGCTGAGCACTTTAGGCATTATCTCATTTGATGCTCACAGCACTAAGAGGTAAATTGGATTATTAGCACCATTTTACAGATAAGGAAACTAAAGTGCAGGACAGTTAAGTAACCTGTTCAAGGTGACATGGTAATTTTCAGAGCCAGAATTCTAATACAAGTTTAGTCTGACTGCAGTCAGCAACACTAAAATGCTTCATTATGCCTAGTCCATTCAATAAATTTTGATGAAATTCTTTTGCATACATTTCCTCCTAAAACAGAAAAAGGCAAGCATTTTTTTCCAAAATAATTATCAATAATGGAATATTTGAAAGTGTGATGACTATGTTTTGGCCCTCTTAATATCAGGATGGAGAAGAACCAGAGGCAGGCCTGGTGCAGTGGTTCATGCCTATTATCCTAGCACTCTGAGAGGCTGAGGCAGGAGAAACACTGGAGGTCAAAAGTTTGAGACCAGCCTGAGCAAGAGCTCAAGACTCTATCTCCACTAAAAATAGAAAAATTAGCTGGGTGTGGTGGCATACCTATAGTACCAGATGCTAGGGAGGCTGAGGCAGGAGGATCACTTGAGTCCAGTTGAAGGTTGCAGTGAGCTATGATGATACCACTGCACTCTAGCCAGGGAAACAGAAAGACACTCTGTCTCAAAAAAAAAAAAGTATCAGAGGCTTGAAAGAACAGAAACCTATTAAAAATTGGACAAAAGTAAGAAAAAAATATAAAAATGTATACATCTTCATGAAGGTAAGTCTCAGTTCAGTGATTTTGTTGCCTCAAGAAAACCCTGGGGAGATTCTGGAAGTGCGGGATTGTAGTTTCATGAATAACCTAAATATCATTCCCATCTTTCCATTCTTAATGGTTATTAAGAATAGCCTCTTAGAGTCCTTAGACTCATATCCCACCTCTGCTACTTACTGTGTGACCCAGGTCAAGTATGCCTTGATTTTCTTATCTGTAAAATGAAAATGATGAAAGTATGCATGTCACATTGTTGTGAGAATTAAATAATACATGTAAAACACTTCAGAAGCATGACTGACGTATGTGTTAGCTATTATTATTAAAATTAACCTGCCACACAGATTGCTTAAGCTGCAGAGTCCAGCAGGCGCTGCAGTGGAGCTGCAGACAGTTACAGATTTGTCTTTGCAACAAGTATCTAAAGGGGATGCGCTATCTAAGTCACAAGTCATGATTGACGCTAAGCCATGAGACAGGATAGAGGATGGAGGGCATTGTTATACATGATTAGATGTTTCGTAATAGAATTAATACAAACATATTTGTGTGTGTGTGTTTGTGCCTGTGTGTATGTGTGTGTGTGTTTAGGCAAAGGCAAAGGCACACATATTTAAGCCTAATATTAATGTGTTCCCTTCAACAAATGTAACAGTCCTTTCCTTCAATACTTAGTAGTAATGACTTCCAAAGAAATGACAAAGTAGTATCAAAACACTTGATTAAAAGTAATAATATTAATCTAAAATATATATTTTTAAGAGCAGAAGGGGAAAAAGAGTGGCAGTTTCAAAAGGAAAAAGAAGCAAGTTTATCCTTTGGCCTGTTTGTTGAAGTTTGTATTTAAAGCAATGAATTCTATTTCACCTTTGTTTTATCTTCTCATTGAATTTGTCCAGAGAGCAGGAAGGAATTCTGTTATTATAGTTAATGGGTTCTAAACCTGGACATGTTATTCCTTCGTAATGTTTTGGCATTCAGAAACTTAACCCTTTACTTCTAAATGAGAAACCTGCACCCCAATTATTGTCCTGAATATTTGTACACTT
>NW_012143856.1:5922398-5945695 GCF_000956105.1 Propithecus coquereli | reverse complement strand
CTATTCTCACCTAATATTTAGTTGGAATTTTTGGATGTTTGTACCCCCATAATACCCTGAAATAAAAAAAAAAAAAAAGAAGATTGCTGAAAAAAAAAAAAAGAGCAAACCACAGACCTCAAAGTGAAAGCAGGCCTCTAAAGTAGCCACAAGAAAAATAGCTGGCACAAAGCAAATGCACTTGAATGCAGAAATGAGCTTCCCCCAGTTCTTTATCCACACAACTGTTTTTAAATTAAGGCTATAACTCAGGAGTTGAGGCTCACTGGTGGTGATGAGATATATCTCCCAGAGGTGTACAGAGAGGAGAGCAAATGGCAGCATATAGACAATCACAAGAGCACAGCACAGTAAGACTGTTTACAAACAGGAAAAATAGTCTTACATACTCCAGTAGACTTTGGGAGCATATTATATATTAATGGCCCAAAGAATTTATATTAATGATAATCACACTGCTTTGTCCAGAGGCAGTCATGTTCAATTTATCACTTTCAAGTAGATAAGGTAGTGTGAAATACACTTCAGGAAGATTTCTATAAAAAATTTAAATTTAAAAGTTTTGGTGCTTGAGAAAATTCATCTTTATGGGATCTCTAAATCCCCAATGATAAGGGAAAGTTTCTAAAAACTAATATAGTGATAATCTTACCCTGGGAAAAGAAACCATAGAAATCATTCTAAAGATGTTTAGATTTATACTCTGAATAAAATTAGTACTCAAAATATACAGTTTTAAATAAATGAGTTAGAGAAAACTTTGCACCCATCTGCAGATGATAGCCTCAAGAATATTTTAGTCCAGTGCTATCAAATTAATCTACACAAACAAGATGGTTTACCCAATCAGAAGTAGCTCAACCCTCTCCTCATTTCTAAATGTGTTAGCTATAGAATGTGGTTGCCAGATTCAGCATACAAAAATACATGATGCCCAGTTAAATTTTAATTTCTCTGAAATTCTCTGAAAGTTACATTTAACTGGGTGTTATGTTTTTATCTAGGGACGCTACCACAGATATAAAATATGCTGTGGATGTAGAAAAATGTAGGAAGGTGAATCTCCAAGTTCACAGGGCACTCTTGGGGAAGATGGACAATTAAGTAGTTATGTGTTTTAACACAGAAATATGAAAACAGACTCTAATATTGCTAATCCCTGTTCACTGGCTAAGGCTCAGAAAAATTTTTTTCAGGTCATACCCTAAAACCAAACTTAACTCTGTTATGTCCTCAGAACAAGACTCTTTGCCAGGGACCCAGCAATGGCTAAGCTGTGGTTCCAGAGAAACTACTACCATGGCTTTAATTTTTGTTGACAAGGCCTATGGTTTGAATGTATCTCCCAAAGTTCATGTGTTTAAAATCTGATCCCCCTAATGTGGATGTATTGGTAGGTGGGACTTTTAAGAGGTATTTTGGTCATGGGGGCACTGCCCTCATGTATGGATTAATGCAGGAGGGGGTTCTTTAAGAAAGGATGGGTTCAACCCCCTTTTGTTTCTCCTTCTCCCTCCCCATCTCCCTCTGTCTTCCACCTTCTGCCATGAGATAATGAAGCCAGAAAGTTCTTGCCAGATTTGGCCCCCTAATCTTGGACTTCCCAGACCCCAGAACCGTGGGCAATAAATTTCTGCATTATAAATTACCCAGTCTCAGGTATTCTGTTATAATAGCATAAAATGGACTAAGACAACAACCACCTTGGAAGAGGGTGTCCAGATATGAAATCCCTATCCTGGGATCAAGGAGGAGAAAGGTGCCACTTTCTTCCTCATTACAATAAATATACGTGTGCTTTGAGAGCCTGGGTGTGACTACTCAGTTTATCCACATAGGTGTGTTAAAGTTGTGTGGAAACAACTAGATATTTATATCAGCCCAGACATAGGGTAGGACTTAAGCTGAGTAAAATGCCCTGGAAAAGCCAAAGTCACAGTGTCTGGAGCACAGGTGAAAACAAGTGACCACCATGAATCCCTGTGACACACCCAGACACCCAGATTAATGCCTATGACTAGGCACTTGAACAGAATAGTGTTCTTGGGGAAATTACTTTACCTCTTATACTTCAGCTTCCTCATCTATAAAATAAATATAATAATGGCAGCTACCTCATAAAATTGTCATGAAGATTTAACATGGGCTTACAACAGTGTAGGTACATATTAGGCCTTAATAAATGTCACTCATTTTCACAGTGATTTTCCTCTATCTTAGTCTTCATTCAACCTGGAGCTTTCTCCCTCAAAAGGTTAAGTTTGGCCAAAGCCAAAACTGCTTTCTTAAGGCAATTAAGTCATTAGCAGTATTGGCCTCATGGAATTATTTCTTATTCTCATGGCCTGAGGTCTTTAGCAGCTTCAGAAGAATCTTCATAGACAATGATCAGTTCCCAAACATTTTAAAAACCTTGGAGATTTATAATTCAATATACTGTCTAAATGGTGACTAGATCACTCTTTCTAGCAAGAATACCTCAAAGCCAAGAAAGACTTCTCGACTTGGTTCTTCAGTTAGAATCAACAATAGAATTGCCTGATTAAAGATTTCAGATTTGGACTGCTCTGAACTGGGTAACTGAGACACACAGGCCTCTATGCAGATTGTGTATACGTCAAAGGTGACTGTCTTTGAAGTAACCACAGACAAAACCTCCCAAACTCCAACCTGCTTCCCAACCCACTCCTCTCCCCTGAGCTGAGGTGGCTGAATTAACTTGGCCTACCTGATTGTCTGGAAGAGAGAGGCTGCTTTTTTAATGCTGCTTCTTAATGTAGATTATTTAGGAACCACCTTACAAAGTATCTATTCTCACCTAATATTTAGTTGGAATTTTTGGGGGTTGAAAAGATAGTATATACTGTAACCTTTATTCATTTCATATTCTTGAAAAAACTCTCATTAAACATTGCCTGATGGTATTTAAAACTAATTAAGAGTAGCTGAATGAGTTAATAAAGCTCCCACTATCCTTTTTTCCTTCCCTATTCTTATTATTCTGTAGTCATAGTTCCAAAATTGAGACTTCATCATTGGAGCTCCTCTCTGACACAGAAGGTCAAGCCCTCACCCATGCTATTTCCAGCACTCTATTATTTATTGGGATTGGCAGTTCTCTTAATTAACACTTTGTCTCTATTTACCACAAAAGTTCATAGTTGGGAGCTAATGCCAAGAACATATGTAGTGTCTTTAATGGAAATTTGCCACATTCAAAATGGAAATTATCTTATCTAAAACATAATGTCTCTAAAATGCACTGGAAAGTTATGTTTTCTAATTGTTAATTATTAATCACCCACTTTACACAAGGCAGAATGAGTTTAACATTTCTCATTGCTGATGATTTACATAGGGAAAAATACAAGTAAATTAATACACATTCTTCCTTGTCAAAACGAGAAGCCACAAAGGTAAGGTAGATGCTGGTGTTGTTTATAAGCTACCTAAATGAATATTCATGAATGTGTAAAAAAACTGCACATGTAAATATTCTTCCAGTTTAAAAGATACAATTGTGTAATTTATATACAATGCTCCCTTGAGCCACTATATGATAAAATCTGAATAGCACATTATTAGGAAGAGGTGCAAATAGTAATCTTTGAAGAAACAATTGGAGAAGCACTTTCTCTTTTGGTATTGGATTCTGCTCTTGGGATATTCGTACCTCGAAACAGCCCCTTTAACTCTGTAGTATTTCTAGCAGGTTACTTGCCTCACAGGCATAAAGCTATTAATGGCTGTCTGATCTTCCTAATTAGCCTGACTGATTGATGGGGGTCAGAGCAACATCAGGAGTCTGGCAAGGTTGGTTACAAACTGACATTTTATTGTTTCATTTATCACTTATTAATTACTATTAACTACCATGTCAGAGTGTTCTATCTCAAGAAAGTGAAACCAGTATACTGTTAGTATAATTTGCCTGTAGAAATTTCTTTAGTATTGTATTTTTATTTAATCTAACATGACAGATTTTCAGATCCAGTGACAGGAGTGTAGCACTGGGGAAATTTCTACATTGCAGAGTATATATTTGTGCTTTGCAAAAAAGACATTGGTAACACTGAGCCAAAGCAAAATGAAAAAGTGTTATAGAATGGTCTTTGCTTGATTCCTTTAAGAGAATAGACAATTTCTTGTAAGGAATTCAAAGCATACGGTGTTTATAAACATTGCAACTGATGAGAGTAAGTGTCATCTCTTTATCCTTTCTCAGAAGCAATGGAAGTCTTTGTGATTAAATCATTCCAGTGATTTATGATTTTACTGAATCAAAAATTGATTTCTACTCTATAATTACTTCAGATAGTCCAAAATCCTCTTTAACAAGAAAAAGGAGCAAATCAACCATGTTTTTCTTCACTGATAAGAAGAATATAAATGCCTACAACAATATGATGATGGAAACATTATCCAGAATTTTAAGTCAGTTCTTGCTTAAGATGGCTAGGGCAGAAAGCCAAATATTGCTCCCCTAACCAATCTCATAAGATGCCCCACTTATCATGAGCAGGCAGGCCTCCAGCTTCCCCTGCCAATAGCCTCCAATCATAACATCCCTGAAACCTTGCCTTTTCTCCACCATAAAGCTCTCCTGCTCCTCTACTTGCTTTTGAGTTTCTGCCAAACACAAATTATGGTGGCTGACTCCCTTCCTATAGCAAGCTCGGACTAAATAGGCTTTGCCTCTTCTTGTTTGAATGATCTTCACTTATTTCCACAATCCTTTCTGCCTGGGGAAACATTTGTCTAAGGTGTCAATATGAATTCCCTGAAACTTCTTAGCCTAAGTTTACTATGGACCATTTAGTCCACCATTATAATGGGAATCACAGTGAAAGTAACTCTGGAGCTATCATAGGATCAAGAGAAGAACAAATCCCCTTTAATTTAATCCCATCCCGTTTTTATACATTGTCATCCCCACATTCCTTGCCACCAGCCCTCCTCTACCTCCTAGATGGTTTTAGTTAAAGAAGAAACTATAAAGAGTCAGTAGAGTGTTGTTACAAATTCCAGACTTCTGTTTGACTCTTTTTGTTTCCGGATCTTATTAAAAATAAGCATAATAAGACAAATTTTTACATAAAATTTATTTAGTTTTTCTAAGTCAAATTCTGATGAGTCCAGTGGAAAGTGTGGCAAAAAAGCAAGCAGGTAAACAAAAACATCTCATTTCATAGTGAATTATTGGATCTGTACTATTTTTCTAAAAGCTTCTGGAAAAGATTTTCCACCAAAGTGAAGGAGTTAGCCAAGAAAAAGAAAAATGTGGGACATAGGAAACAGGAGATCCAACGAGAAGGAAAGAAGCAAAGGAAATCCCCAGGATCATAACAGAGAAGACCCAGGATGGCATCCACAACAATGGTGCTGAGAATAATACAGGTGTCTCAAAGAGAAACTTCTGTGGAGAAAAATAAGGATAATAGAATATCTGAAGCAACTGAACATCTCAGGGGTGATTTAGGCCAGGGCCGCAAACTACAGCCCATGGGCCAAATCTATAATAGCTGAGTTGAATAGTTGTGACAGAGACCACATAGTCTATAGGATTAAAATCCTAAAAATTTTATAGCTCTTTTTAGAAAAAACTTCTAAAAAGGTTTGAGGTTGAATTAGTTATAAGCACATTAAGAAACTAAGCAAAAGAAGATAAAGGATGATAACTGACTCTAGTTTAAACACATACTTGTGTAGGAAAGGGAAAATAATAGTTTACTACATGACTCAGCTATAAATTGCATTTTATAATATGAATGGTGAATATTCATCTAAGCAAAATTATAATATTTGAGGAAGATGGTGAAAGCTGGGGGAGAAAAGAGAGCTTAATTCCTGTCATACATAATGGAAATTCAATAAGTAATGGCTAAAAATGAAAAATCAGGGAGTAGTGGTTAAAAACATGTTTAGACACATGGCACCAAGAGAATGAGCTACAGGATGTAAAAGTAGTTGCCTCTGGGAGGGAAAAGAAAAAGAAAAAAGTTGACACTGCTGTTTGGGTAACAAATCTTATACAACTCATTAACTCAAATTATGTGCATACATAATTTTGAAAAAATAAAATTAAAGCTAAAAACAAAATAATTTGGGCCTGGCATAGTATAAAAACCATCCATAAAACATCAACAGTCATTTCGGAAAGTTTTCAGTCCTGCACAATGTGCTGCCCACATGCATTCAATTCTCCCACTAATCCATGGTTGGAACAATTATCCAAAATGATTAATTCACACAATCTTTGCATCTAATGAAAAACATTTATTGTTATATAACAATGTTTAAGTCCCACTGGTTCCATGGGACTTTCAATACTTAGTTGACCTTTGAACAACATGGATTTGAATTGTGCAGGTCCACTTATACATGAAATTTTTTCCAAACACAAATACAGTATTTACCTATAGGGAGGGCTGACTTTGTGGGCTCTGCAGGCCCAACTTCAGGACTTAAGTATGCACAAATTTGGGTATATGTGAGCAGTCCTGGAACCAATCTCTACAGTATAATGAGGGACAACTATAATAGATATTCTGGGAATTATTTCTCCAAGAATTCTCAAATAATTCTGGAAGTTATTTATTCATGTTAACACTATAACATAATGTTTCTGTTTCAGTTCTTCTGCCTGTAAAATGGGGGAAAAAAAGAAAGAAAGGAAAAATGAGAGAAAAGGAAGACAGATATAGCCTAAGATTATTATTAAGAGAAAACACAAATGAGAATCTTTGGTGCTAGGTAACAGGAAGTTTTTAAATGCTATATAAAAACAATATGTACATTATAGACCAAGAAAAGTATTTGCTGGAGCAATTCTCATTCTCTTCTGACATTTAACAGATTCGTGCAATATTCTACCCAACTATCCTGAATGCCAAGCTATAACCAAAGCTTTCTTGTTTCCTAAAGAATACTTTGAGATTTGGAATACTTTTTTCTAATAATCATTCCAGCTATTTGGCTTATATTTAATGCTTTTAATTTTTACTTTGATACATAAATAACATGCACGCTGTTAAGACTGCCTTCAAGGAAAAGGCATTACTACATATAATCACGGATATTGCACAAAATTGAGCTTCTCTTTTGTTTGTGCATGTATAATTCAACATTTAAAATATCATTGCATTTCGTGTCCCTGATTCTCCTGGCAATAATTTGTCCTTTTTATACTACATCTAAGACTTGATTCATCAACTATGAGATCATTACTATTTGAGTGCTGGCATTCTAGAATGTAAGAGTGATAAATACAATGAGCCTTGTGTTGAGAAACTCTTACAAGCACCAAGGAATGCACATAATATGAAAGAAGAGATGAGCTCATGCATAAAATGTATTAGTGTGAACTGAGGTATTGAAAATTGGTATGCCTTGATGTCACATAAAGATCTTTATCTTCCTTGACTCTTTGGATGTAAGGACCACAAGATTGAATGCTGTGGTTACAGGCATCTGACATCTAAATGTTCTCATTTTTAATACCTTTTATTCAAAGTGACTACTATAATCAAAAGAAAACATGGGAGAATCAGTAAATTTTTTAAAGACATATTTGGTACTATTTTCAGTGGGTTTTTATACTGTGTCTACATAATATCAGAACATTAGGATGAAAATTGAATTTGGTCTACCAGAAAGTTTTGACTATATTATGCCAAAAATATAGATGAAAGATAACAAAATGTAAATCTTAAAGCTTCACAGAATATTTATTCCATGGTTTTTATTTCTTCATGTCCCTAACCCTTCTGACTCCTTAGACTCCCAACCAATAGAACTCCACTGAATCTTTTTACTTTGTAAGCTCTCATTTTGGGGGACTTTAAAGTTTCTGAGTTAGTGATTACATTCCCACTTACCCTTAAGAAGTTTGACAAAATTCTTATTCTGTCTGTTTCTTCTTCTATCATTCTACTTCCCAAGATTGGTTTTGCTACTGAAATGTCTCCTTTCCTCATATCTTCCCAACTGTCTTCCCACTCACAGAAAATACTATTTTCCTCCTCTGACTTTAGGTTAGGAAAGGAAAACCACCTAAAATAACTTAATAATTTAAGTCAACCAGCACCCTCTTTTAAGCAAAGAGGTTTCCATAACTCAACATATAAATCACCTAACTTGCCCCTGATTTGGGGCCTCCTATGATTTTGGCCATTTCAACTGAATCATATAATGTTAAGCTTTAGTCTCAAGTCTTCTTTGCTTAAAGGGTTGTCTTTTTTCTTTGCCTCTTGGGTTTTTTATCTGGCTTTTAACTCATTGATTTTTTTTTCATTTATTTATTCTTTACCCCTGGCTCCTATGCAATCCTTAGTTCCTCATTGGTCACCAATATTTTTCATTCATTAAATTGTATTATTTATTCAACAAATATGAATAAATATTTGAGCAAGGCATTATGCCAGGTACAGTGACGAATTTTAAAAAATCAAACATAGGTATCTCTAAGAATCTCACAGCATAATAAAGCATGCTCACATAAGACTAAAATAAAAAGAAGTATATATGAACCTACCATAAGAATGGTTCAGAAAATGTGAGTTCTGATAAGTGGGATTACCAGGATGAGAGGAAGGCTGGGGCATTAAATGAAAAAAATGTCATGCAAAAAGTGAAGATGAATAGGATTTGAAAACCCAAGACATGTGCACAGTTGTGGAGGGATAGTAGTAAAAAGAATGGTTCAGAAAGGGGAGAATTCCAGGCAGAGGAAACAACCTGAGTCATATCAGGCACAGGAAGCTGATATGAAATGTTTATGTTTGTTCAGAGCTCAGACTGAAGGAAAGAAAGAGCAGTAAAAACAAGAGTAACCACCTTCACCTTAGTTCACCCCCAGTTTTCTTGGTTTAAAACAGTTGATAAGATATTTATCTACATAAGAATCAGGGACTTTTGTCACGTGAAATAAATGCTGGCGAGAGCTAGTATTTGGCCAGCATTTTAGAGTGTCTTTGTGATCACCATGATAAATCAGGAGCTGATTAAACAGCAATGTCCTTTTCTACGGTTCCCTGGAGATATTCAATGGTATAACACAAGCAAGAGCCAGGAAGGCTCATCACAAATGAGGAATCCATTTTCAGTTGACTCCAAATAGGAAGATTCTTCATGCTTAATGAACTGCCAAGCCTCTTCTATCAATCTGCTCAAGCAGAATATTTCCATGAAGTAGTGATATTGGTGCTGACATATAAAATATGGCTAAGACGTAAATGAAGGGGGTATGTGTGTGGTCAAGCATTTCGGGGAGAGGGCACAGCATGCACGGAGCCTTCATGGTAGGAAGGAGAATGGCACTTTCAAGGAAGTGAAAGTCTATAGGTGACACAGAAGGAGAGAGGGGCAGTTTGTGGCATGACGAAACAGGAGATTACAACAGAGCCTTGGCCAGGTTAAGGCTGTTTTGGTCAATATCCAAAGAGCCATGAGAAACCATCGAAGACTTTTAAGTAAGAGAGTGACATAATCAGTACTGAACTTACCAAAATGGACTATACATCTCACTGCAATGAGCATTATATGGTGCTGTGTCCCCAGTAAGTAGAATACATGGGACCAGGAGCCAAGCGGTGAAAGCAGTTCCCTTTACTATCCCTCCCAGAGACTTACTTGGCGAATGCACCACCACAACTTTAGACATTGTGGTTCCACAGCACTAATTCCCAAAGAGGTAACTCAGCAGGATTTCCATTTAACTTTGAGTTATGGCTACTATTCAGTCAAGTCAAGTCCATTGTACCAAGAGACTAACAGGTAAGGAAAGGAGTTACCATCTGACAAGTGTAATTGATCCTAATCATCAGAAGGAGATAGGACTGCCACTACACAAAGTGGATAGAGAAGAATATGTTCAGCACCAAAGTGATCCATCCACTAGGGCTTTTCTTGGTACACTCCTGCCCAATTTTGAACGGACAGGCAAACGGATGAGTCCAGCAACCATAGCCTGAGAAAGGCATGGTGACTTTGGTGAGGGGTATGGATATTAAGGAGGAAATAATGAAAATCTGTTGTGGCCTCAAGACTAGGTACAGCAGCTGGAGTTCTAGTTCATCCTATTAACATGTATCTTGTAAGTTTTCCCAAGAAATGATACCAGTAAGAATCTTGGATATTACCAGTTTACAGCTAAAAAAGAAAAAAAGATAAAGAATCATGGAACAACTGTCGCTCAATGTGGTCAACTTACCATATGAAACAAATGGATCTGAGCAATACAAGGGATGTAGATCCACCCAGGCCCTTGTTCTAGAAGAGGAGCTCATTCCCCCAGCTGACTGATTGGTTTGTTAGCTGCTGGGGCCTCACAGCTGTATTTAACTCCTGAAAGTACCAAAGGGAACCTCCTTGCTCAAGGTTTCTTTTCTTCTACTTCAATGACAGGTTAATACAGCACAGAACCTGTCCCCTCACCTCAGTTCAGAACAGCTCTGATGGACCATCTCAGTTCCAGAACTCCCACTATACCTAGTATGGCCTCTGGTGTAAATGCATGACAGTTATGCCAGTCTCTCCTTCTTCATAGTCCTGCTCCCCCCATTTCATCATGTCTCTTCTGAAAGCTCTCTCCAGTAATCTTCCTACACACAAATCTCTGTCTAAAAGTCTGTTTCCAGAAAACCCAACATAAGATAGAAGTTTATTCCCAATAGCCATAGCCATATGCATAATGTGTGCTGATGCTAGAAGGGAATGCATTGAGGAGTAAATGGGAGAGGAAGAAATGGAATAAAATTTGGCTAAATAAAAAGAAAGAATTAGAGTACTAGCTCTAGTTCTTCAATGTCCTCATTTGTAAGATGGAGATTGATAACAATACTCTTCCTCAAAGATGTTTTATCCTTTTGTTATGTATTGGAAGGATAATATTGTTATACCTGTTAGGATACGTGTTTGTTAGTCACCATTTTACCAATTAGGATGTTGAGGTACAGAAAATTTATGATCATCCAAAACTTAGACATATTAAGGGGTAGGATCAGGATAAAAACTCAGAAAAATTTGACTTAGAGTCTATACACAGATTCTCCCCACCCCCGCCATTCTCTAATGCTTCTTCAGAAAATAAGAGGGATCCACCCAGTGGTGTGATGGAGCTGGATTGTATTGGCTTACAAAGCCCATGTCCACATCTCTTTCCATGCATTGTTCATTGATGTTACATTGGTAGCTTGCAATTGGCCATGGTGGAAGTATTTACACCATGGAAATCAGTAAATGCTACAAATTAGGAATTTTTTTTTTTTTAGAAAGCTAGTTGGTAAACATTTATCAGAACACTCCTGTAATGCCTTTAAAAGAAGAGACACGGGCCGGGCGCGGTGGCTCACGCCTGTAATCCTAGCACTCTGGGAGGCCGAGGCGGGTGGATCGCTCAAGGTCAGGAGTTCGAGACCAGCCTGAGCAAGAGCGAGACCCCGTCTCTACCAAAAATAGAAAGAAATTATCTGGACAACTAAAAATATATATATAGAAAAAATTAGCCAGGCATGGTGGCACATGTCTGTAGTCCCAGCTACTCGGGAGGTTGAGGCAGTAGAATCGCTTGAGCCCAGGAGTTTGAGGTTGCTGTGAGCTAGGCTGAAGCCATGGCACTCTAGCCCGGGCAACAGAGTAAGACGCTGTCTCAGAAAAAAAAAAAAAAGAAGAGACACGGACAACTAAAAATATATATGTGGAAAAAATTAGCTGGGCATGGTGGCACATGCTTCTAGTCCCAGCTACTTGGGAGGCTGAGGCAGGAGGATTGCTTGAGCCCAGCAGTGTGAGGTTGCTGTGAGTTAGGCTGACACTGCAGCACTCTAGCCAGGGCAACAGAGCCAGACATTGTCTCAAAAAAAATAAATAAATAAAAATAAATAAATAAATTAAAAAAGAGACACCTTCTCATCTATAATAGGAAGGAATAAAGAAGAGTGTAGATTCACAAAAATGAGCAGGGTCAGTGGTGGGAAATGAAAGTGATTTCTAATTTCTCTGTGTGGAAAGTGGCAAGATCATCTACTAAGAGTTGGGACACAGGTATGGTATCAGATGATTATGGGGGAGATCGTTATCACTCAGTATAATTCCTGAAATATTAAGGATGCATTAAATTACAGCTATTATTATGAAATATGCCTTTGACCATTTATGGTCTGACCATAATTACTAAATAGCATACAATTCCCATTACAGAATATTAACTTAATTATACTCAAAAAATACTTTTCTTTTACAAGTCTAGAATTGAATAACTTCTTCCATTATTAATATTATTGAATATAAATTCCTTAACCAAATGGATTCTATTTGATTGATTATTGGATTTAAGGTTTTTATGCTTCAAATGGCAAAACAATAAAGTATATGCAGCCTTCCTTTGGAATTTTATCAAGGCTTGTTATTGTCAGGTGCCCTACAAGTTACTCTTTCTCATATTTCATCTTAATGATTCTGAGAAGTGTGTTTGTGTGCATGTGTGTGTCATTTTTTTCGCCATATCTCTTTTTTAAAAAAAGTAATTAACAGTAAAATTCTTAAAATAAAAGAGATCTTTGCATTTTACGGTGTGATAAAAAAGGAAACAGAAAAGAAGGAAAAACCGGGAAAAACTATAACTCTCTGACAAACATATTTGGAGGGAAGAGGAGCCCCAGGGCAGAGTTAAGAAAGAATGAAGCTTAAATTTAATCTCTGGGATTGGTAGAACATTGGAAAGAGTCAAGAGATGCCACAAGCTGACTGAGAAGTGATCCAGACACTCAGTAGGCTGTAGCCAAATAATGGAGCCTTCTGAGTGCCAGGGCAGTGCCTCACCTGCATAAGCACCTGTTCCAGGTGATCAATTTTAACATTTCACCAGCATATATGAATCTCTTTTTGAATTTTATGGACTCTGAAATAATCATATGACATACATGCCTCATCAGAGAGAGTAAAAAAAAAAAAAATGAAGACTTGCTAATCTATTACTATTGTAATAGTAATTTTAAAAGGAACTCACTGTTTAAAAGGAACTCATTGTTTAAAAGTTACACTACACGTATTTGGATGAAAAATATTTTTATTTAAGTATACCACTTCTAGTAAGTTTAGGGAGAGAGAGCAGTGATTCTTGGGAAAGGAAAATCTTTATGTAGTTCTTAATCCTGTAACACTTTATCAATGCATTCTATAATCTTATAAGCTAAGAAGATCTTATTCTATCATGAAATAATGACTTAGCATTAATTTCATAATTAAATTCAAAGAAGAATGTAGCACTCAGAAGAAAAAATAAGCTTTGTCATCATAGGACTAGATTATCTCTAATTTTCCCTCCAGCTAACATACTTGAGTGCTTCAAATACTTTTGTCACAGAGGACAATTCTTTTAGGAAAAGGAAAGACCATACTTTAGGGATTATAGTTGCTATTTTTTGTGGTTTGTTAAATAATTAGTCTGATTCACAAACAGGACACATTCTGAAATGTCAGCTTCCCATCCCATGGTATTACTGCTGCATTTCGCACTGCTCACAATACCGATTTTACAAACATTTGCTGGTGTAATGATGTAGCAAAAGCCAGGGCATAGATTTGGTGGAAAGAAATGTCAAGTATGTAAGTAAAATCAAGAGATGAAAGAGAACTAAAAGAAAATAGTCTTAAGAGACCAACAGTACAAATTTATCTAGACAACAGGTCAGTAGTATTTATGAACATTTCATCCTATGACACCCTACATTCACCTTTTATATAGCTCCTTTTCAGTATAATTACATTCACTCATTTGATAAGGATTTACAAGGCCCCTCTCTGTGCCAATCACAGGGCTCTGCAGCTGCAGCACACAAATGGTCAGATAAAGAAATAACTATAATACAATGCAATGTAGAAACACAGCGCTGCATTTCAGTACAATTCAGCTTAGATCAAAGATAGCATCATGAAGTCAAAGAACTGGTCTTGATTTGTTCCATAATCTCATCTGGAAACGGGGGTAAGTACGCATACTTGCTCACCTCATTCAGCTTAAATGCATGGCTTCCAAGTCTCCATCCATAATATTAATAGTAGGCAGTGTATATAGCTTGATGCTTAATGTTACCAGTAATGTACCCAAAAAAGTATGGAAAAGGGAAGCATTAAAATTGACCTGATGCGCCAATGCAGTCCAGAAAAGTAAAGTAGCCATGGGCAGACAGAATGCCAGTCGGGGCTACGTGGGCAAAGCTAGAGACACTGAAATGCTCACGGCCTTTTTGTGAGACCAATCGATTTGTTGCACTGGCTCCCTCCTCCCCTTTTTGCCCTCTCCTTATGTTCTCTTCTCCGCACTATATGAACTCCTGTGATCTTATTAAAGGGTAGGTAGGATACACTTGCATCAACTAGTCTTTGTTCTAAAGTGCTTCCAGATAATTGCCTGTGTGATCCCTCGGTCATAAGTCCTCAGGAAAGAAGCTCAATGCGTACGATGTAAGTGCTGTGTCATCCAGCCACTAAGGTTTGACCTCATGGGATTTAAGATCTACCATTGCTTATCTAACTTTAGTCAGTCAATTGGTTCACCCAACACACCCAAGGCCTGCTGATATTCTGTAAGTTCTAAACAATAAACTTCTCCAACCTCAGGCCCACCACACCTCCAGACCTCTTGCCTGTGGTCTCACCCACCTTTTCTCCCTTATTCCTACTGCTTCCTTGCACAGGCCTCCACAGCTGCATCCATTCTTACTGCTTCCCTTCTCATCCTGACCACCACGGTCAGGATGAGACTGACTCTAAACGTGCCTCCCCACGTTTGTTGAGAAGTGAAGGTGACTCAGCAAGCCTTCCAGATCCTCTCATGCCATGCTGAAGTCCCCCCATCAGGAAAGTCCACCTGATGGTGCCTAGACCTATCACTCTCTTCCATCTGGCTGGAGACAACGGGTTTCAACTGGTTTCATGTCCTAACCTGGACTCTGACTATGTGAGCTTGGGAAAGCTGTCAGCCATCTTGTCTCCATTTCCTCATCTGCAAAACAGAGATATTTTCACTTACCTTAAGAAGCCATTGTAAGTATTAAATGAGATAAATCAAAGTATTATACAAGGAAAAGTGCCTAGTTCATAGTAAGTACACAATAACTGTTCTTTTTTATAGCATAAATAGCAATTAATTAAACACTGTCTTTCAGATGCTGTGTCCTGATTAACCTTTCAAAGCAGATATTAATATGAATATTTTACTCGTTAGGCAAATAAAGCCCTACATGGTAGAAAATTTACCAAAGATCACACATAGAATAAGAGACAGTGTTAAGACTTTAAGGTCCTTCAGCCTAAGAAGTGGTGCTTTTCTGTTTGTTTGTTTGTTTTTAATTTCAACACATTTCCCTTGGTTGTTACAGTAAAAGAGGAGAGAAATGACGTTTATAGAGTGCTTTTCTTCATGCAGGCCCCAAGCTGATCCCATTTTTTCTAATTAATTGGGTACTTATATGTGTAACCCAGGTATCAGCTGAAGTCACTCTACCCTTTGAGAGATAAACAAGATTTTCCAGAGCTCTTTATCCTACATCTTGCAGATAGGCCAGTGTGGTTTCAAAAATGTATTTTCTCCTGGACAACTCTGGCTTGGAGTTCCAGTGTCATGTCTGGGCTTCAACTTCTGGCTCTAGCTGAAACTTTCAATCTCATGCTTGCCTCTCCTGCCTCACCTATGTTTCTGGTCCACACTCACCCACACGTAGGACTCCATGGTTTGCCTCTAAGTACGCAAGAAGGCTGTACTTAGATTTGGAGAGACAGAGGGTGTTTAAACCACAGAAACACAGACGACTTAACACTGACTGTCCAGTAACCTTGGTCTCACACACCTTTAGGCTCGCTGCCACTGGGAATTTCTCATTTTCCCATTTTCTTGCCCAAGCTCCATCATCCTGCCAAGTTGACTCCTTTTCTTCCCCTGAAAACTCTCCTAATATCTCCTTTTCTCTGAAAAAGTCCTTAAAATTTCTGCCCTTTTATTCCTGGCTGATTTAGAGTCACAGATTTTTTTTGTCTCACTGATACAAATGTTGCCATTTACTCCCACTCCAAAAGGGGAGAAGTTGCAACAGTTGACAGTACGTTTGAATTTCATGTATCAATGTTTTTCCACTATGATGTAGGCATTTAAGTGTACTACTAGTTCACGATTTTTACTGGTAAATTTTACATAAGCCTACTTCAATCTTAAACTCTTTGAGAAAATGAGCTTTGACATATTTCACTCTCTTCCCCTACAGTATATGGAGTAAATTTTTGCAGATAATAGATGATATTAAGAATGTGCTATTAGCTCATCTATTAGATAATGCCAAAATACGTTGTAGAATAGCAGGGAAAAATTATCCCTTGTATTATTCAGAGTTTCTCAGAGAAAGAGAACTAAAAGAACTGGGGATAAACCCTGATTTTATATACATATACATATATATGTTGTGTGCGTGTGTGTGTGTGTGTGTGTGTGTGTGTATCGAGAGAGAGAGAGAGAGAGAGAGAGAGAGAGAGAGAGAGAGAGAGAGAGAGAGGAGATTGATTTATTATCAAGTATTGACTTGTGCAATTATTGAAGCTGAGAAGTCCCATGATATGCTGTCTGTAAGCTAGAAACTCAGGAAAATCAATGGTGTAGTTAGAAGTCCTGAGAGCCAGAGGGCCAATGGTGTGGATTCCACTCTGGGTTTGGGGCTGAAAACCAGAAACATATAGGATGGGAGACAACTGATGTCCCAGCTGAAGCAGTCAGGCAGAGGTAAGTCAAACTTTCTCCACCTTTTTGTTCCATTCCGGCCCTTAGTGGATCACATAATGCCTACTCACATTGGGGAGAACCATGTGCTTTACCCAATTTTTAATTCAAATGTTAATCTCTTCCAGAAATATCCTCACAGACACACTTAGAGGTGATGTTTAATCAGATAGCTGGACATCCCATGGCCCAGTCAAGTTGATGCATAAAGTTACCTTCCACATACCTCTCTTTGTTTAAATTTCAGAATATTACAGGGGTACAAACATTTTGATTTCGTGATTTGTTTTTGTGCAGTTTGAGTCAAAGTTATAAGTGTGCCCATCATCAAGGTAGTGTGTATTGTACCACTTAAGCGTAAATTTACCCGTCCTCTCTCCCCTACCTACTTGGTTTCCATTGAGTTTTACTATCATATGTTCACATGGATGTTGATTAATTAGTTTCAATTTAATAGTGAGTGCATGTGGTGTTTGTTTTTCCATTCGTATGCTTATCACATCCCTCTCACTGAAACTCTTTTCATAGAAAAGAAACTGCACAAAACCTGGATGTCACCAGAGGTACAATATCAAGCACAGCCTAAAGAAAGAGAAAAGTAAAATGAGAAAGAGAAAAAAATGTAAATAGTACAGAAGAAGGAGGGTATGAAGGAGTAGAGAGAGACAAGGAATGAATTGGAAGTGACAGTTCCAACCTGTTGGTTTCCTAGCCAACATCGATTACACTCTTCTTCCCTTTTAACAAAATTCTAAATTTGTACAGAAATGAATACCATAGGAAACTGGGGATAAATCCTGATTATTCTAAACCAATTATCATAATCCCAGGCCTTGCTAATTAACTATTTAGGCAGCTGCATTTGATGCCATTCGGGCCAGTAAAATGTGAGAAGAATCATGCTGGGGATGAGTCTTGCAAAGGTTTCATCACACTTAAAAAAAAAACGTGAAACACAAAGAAATGTTTAGTTTCTCTGCTTATGTTGTTATATTTAGACAAAATGACTAAACTGAGATAGTCATCTATTTTTTGACCATTATGGTATCCAGTTTGAAGACAGCAGAGTGAAAGATGAAAAGGAAATAGGTTCTTGAATCTGTCACTAAACAACCAAAATAAAAAGGCTTGGAAGTTTTATATCTCATAACTTCTGATTACTTGAGATAAACATCATTATTTAAGGTAGTTGTCCAAAGGTTTCTCTTAAATATCATTGTCAATATTTTTACTGAAACATACAATTTTTAAACAAGATAAGCTTTCACTTATATCTGTGCTTTAATGCAATTAAGCACAGAATAGTTCAGAATAGTCTGAACTATTTAAAATGCATCAGTTGGGGGAGGCAAGAAGACCAGTTTAAAAACACACTCATTTATTGAAGTATAATCACTGTGGGTGGGGATGGAAAAAAGGAAATGACTGCAGTGATATTGGAAAAGTAAAATCCACAGGACATTGGCAACTGACTAAACATAGGAAAGCAAGAAAGAGAGAAGAGACAAGGATAATAGAATTTCAGACAATAGGGTACTCAAATAACGAAGTCAAAAGAAAAATTAATCTGCAGGATCAAAAGGAAATTTTTTTCGGATATAGGGTAGAGACACTGGCATGACATTTGAGTGGAGAAATCCATCAGGCAGCTGAAAATATTACAATGGAGCTCCCAAGAAAGACCAAGGCAGGTGCTGATGCTCACACAGTAGCAGTAGTTGAAGACAAGGGAGTGGAATGTGGCTAAACATCCAAAGAAAGAGTGGGGGTGGGGTTGGGGACAGGATATGAATATAAGAGAAGAGGTACAGAATTTGGAGAAACATTTATATTTTAAAGAAAGGACAAGGGGAAATGTCAGTTAAAGATGCAGAAAAATAAGAAAACTAGGATCCTAAAATGTAATGGAAGATGAGCAAAGAGAGGAGCAAGGGGTATAAAAATGGACAACAAACTTCAATTTTGAGATTTTTGAATTTTAAAAGGAAAAAAATTGTAAGAATCAAGGTAAATAAAAATTTTATTCAGGCATAACAAGGACCTGAGTATTTTAGAAGGCAAAAGAAAAGTACCCAGTGGAGAGGAAAAGATGAAAGATAATTCCAGCATGCTCTTTTCAACAGAGCCTGAGGTTATAATGCTATTTGTCACTGAAACAAATTACTTAAGATTTATTTTAAAATATATTAAAATATTTTAAATATAATTTATTAAAAATTATATGCATGTGTATGTTTACATAATACAACATACACACACACAAAAGCAACTGGTTACAGAACAGTGTTAAACACAGATCTTTCCATGCTCTGAGAACTATTGCACACTCCTAGCCAATGAGTTTTAATGTGTAAATATTCTTAGCTACAATAACCTCCCTCTATGACATTTATTTTATATTCCAGAGGACACAAAATGGCTGGCCCAACGTTTTGACTAATAATGGCTGACAAAACTGTGCTGGGGCTAGAATCGCCACAAAGAAATCAAGAAATAAAAGCATGTTGGATGTAAACATAAAAGTTTTGCACCAGTTCCAAATGCCATCAAGGAAATGGTCAAGTTAACTGAGAGTAATGATCAACAGACAAGTCAGTATTGAGGGCAGACCACCAACAATTAAGAAGAGCTTCATAAACTTCACTGCAGCCAAAAAGGATTGGTAACCAGTTACATTAACTGTAGCTGGGAGTGTAATCCTAGCTCTCTGGGAGGCCGAGGTGGGCGGATTGTTTGAGCTCAGGAGTTCGAAACCAGCCTGAGCAAGAGCAAGACCCCGTCTCTACTAAAAATAGAAAGAAATTAATCGGACAACTAAAAATATATAGAAAAAATTAGCTGGGCATGGTGGTACATGCCTGTAGTCCCAGCTAGTCGGGAGGCTGAGGCAGTAGGATCACTTGAGCCCAGGAGTGTAAGGTTGCTGTGAGCTAAGCTGACGCCACGGCACTCACTCTAGCCCGGGCAAAAGAGTGAGACTCTGTCTCAAAAAAAAAAAAAAAAACTGTAGCTGGGAGAAACTGTGGCTAAAGGCCACACACAATATGAAGATATCCTACCAACAGACAATTCTGGGAACAACTTCCAAAAAGACTGCACCACAAGGACTCCTTAAGGCACTGATTCAATTGTATCCCTAATTCAAGAACGCATATCCCTGGCTAAAAGAGGTATTATAGGATGGAAAAAGAGCCCAGAGGAAGATGTGAGTATAAACAAAAGAATTATCCTTGGAAAAGACAGATTTGTCCTCCTAATTTCTCACACCAGTAAAATAGATAACAATATAGAGAAGTATATACAATATAGAGAAGTATATATATGTATATACTTAAAAATATAGAGAACAATATAACAATATAGAGAAGTATATACGCAGTAAAAATGAGCATACATATGAGCATATATATGCATATATATATATATATATATATATATCTCCACCAAAGGTCTAATAAAAAGATTTTTGGTAGCTCTATTCATAACCAAAAACCAAAATGTCCATCAAAAAAAAGAATAGATGAATTATAATATATTCATACAATGGACTATCACACACCAATTTAAAAAAAAAAATTACCACTACATATAACACGGAAGAATCTCACTGACATTGTTTAGAAAAAGAAACCAGAAACAGAAAAATACTTACCATATGAGTCCATGTATATGAAGTTTATGGACAAGCAAAACTAATCTCTGGTGATAGAAGTCAGAATGGTGGCTACCTCAGGAGAGGGCTCTGAGGAGCATGTAATTAGAAGGGGCAAAGAATAGGTTTCTGGGCTGCAGAAAATATTCTATGTCTAGATGGGGATGCTGGCTATAGAGTATATGTGTGTGTGTATATTTATTTGTGTGTGTGTGTGTGTGTGTGTGTGTGTAAAACTCCACTGGGCTATATATACATTATACCTCAATTTAGCAAGAAAGAAGAAAAGGAAGAAGAGAGGCAGGGAGAAAAGGAGGAAGAGAGGAGGAAAAGGAAGAAGGAAGGAAAGGAGGGAGGGATAGAGGGAGGGAGGGAGAAAAAAGGAAAGGAGAGAGTCAGGCAGGTGGGCAGGCTGGCTACAGTGGATTCTGTTGCTGGCAGTAAGAAGCTTTGATTAAAACAAAAGTAAGAAATAAATAACAGTCTAATGGTATGATTAGATGTCAAGAATTTACAGTGGGCTTAAATCTGTACTTTCTCCAGCAATGACCATCAACTGTGAGGTAACGTTAGAGGAAGACGCCTGACACTGAGAGCTGACAGCTTGCATTATAATGAGTGCGCTTCTCATTTACGCCATACAATCACTCTGAAGAAGGTATTACTATCTACACATGTTAGAGTAAGTGACAGGTCCAGAAAAGTTAAATCATTTGTCTGAGAGCCAAGAGCTAACTAATAGTAGAGTTGAAATTTGATTGAAGTCAACCTGAGTTCACTGACTATGTGCGTTCTATGGTACTCTGCTTGGAGAAGTAGGAAGCCTCAGCTTGGAGACTAGAAAAACAGATATCATGGAAGGCCAAAGAGCCATAGTAGTCTAGGACAAACTCTCTCCTGGGTCCAGTTCTGACAGAAGTGAAAACACCAACCAGGAAACAAATTGGAAAATAAAATTATGTTAAATGACCAAAGACCATTAGAGGAACAGATGCAGTACGAAAGGAAGTTAAAGCTTGGAGTCTTGGAGCTGGAAGACTCAAGAATAATAAGAATATTCATGTGGTGGGCAACAGTTGAATATATGAACACTCAAAATATATTTTGTAAGCTTTTATCATTTCCAGATGATGAAAATACAGCACAGACCTACCCTTAGTCACAGTTCATTGGTGATAAATCAAGAGGAATATGCTGGAAATTGCAGAGTATCTTACAGCACCATGGCAATAAGAAGCAGGATTGGTTCAGTGAACTGGAGGGTCGCATGTAAGAAAATAATGTGAAATGTTAAGAACAACTTCCTAATGATATGGACAAGTAGGTCAGTCTTTCAAATTCAATTCCTTTACATTTTAATATGTAAAACCATATACCTATTTTATGGATTTTTTTGTTGTGTTTTGCTTTTAGTTCTTCCATAATTAGGCTCTCCTAAAAATGCAGTATTTGGGAAATGCTTGGTAATTGTTCTGGTTTGGCAAATACTGACCATTTCATTCTTTTAAGTTTTATTACTACAAATAGAGATGTGGCTAAAATTCTATAAGCTGAGAATTAATTATTCTGAATTTTCCTCTCTCAATTTCTTCCTGATTTTCTCTTTTTCTACTACTCCTTTTTATATGCACATAAATATGAGGGAAAAAACAAAGGAAATGGGAAATTCTTTTGCAATAAAGGTAATATTAATAGTATCAGGAAAGGGACTTGTCTCACTATGGTTGGTGAGTCTTAATTTCAGGTTTAAGTCTTTCCTAAATTGGAATCAATATATTACATGTTCATATCATAATTGTTTTCATGTTAGCTTTGTGTATCAAAGTAATAGTCAAAGTACCAATAAACAGAACTCTCATACACTGCACTGGTGGAGAAGTGGATTGGCACTTCCCAGCCTCATAAAATTGATACCCCCAGAAGGTATGATGATGTCAAGCCTCTAGGTAATGAAGAGGCCACTGCACTGAGCTTGCACACCACATCAGAAAATCCAATCATCTGATGAGAACCCATCAAAATTCCTGCAGTAATATTGCTGTCTTTTCTTGTATTTGAAATAAATGTTCTTCTCCAATACGTACATTGGTGTCTTCCATGAACCAGAAGTTTCACTCCACACCTCACCTTTATGTTCACATACTTATTAATTTTTAGACTTGTTTCCATAATCATTACAGTAAGATTTTTATTTTTATTTTTCTAGATTGCCTTCCAGAAAGAAAGAGAAAAGACAAAGATTAAGGTATCGAGAAAAATGTGTTTTGTTTATGTTTCTGTCTTTTAAGCAAAGCACAGGGAAACACCCATATAAACGGAGCGCACATAATTAACTGGGCCCTCCATGACTTTGTAAGCGGAGATCTTGGAGAATGACTCACATTTGCAAGCAGACAACTCTTGCTAGAATTCTAACATTTTGAAGGCATCTTCATCAACTAGAAGCATCCAGAGATACAGAAATTACTAGAGTGCCACATTGTGGTGAGTTCAAGATCAAACGTTAAAAAGCCTCTTTTTTAGTACAAATAAGCAAATGAAAAAGGAGCCCCATCTATCAGATCAACTGGGTCTTTGACACTTAACATTTCTTTGTGGATGTAAATTAAAATGAATCAAATATGTTAGTCTTTTTTCAAATGCTCAAGTATTATTTTTTTAAACTATGTAAGAATGAAATCATCAAATATTAATAGATACCTAGAAACTCATACAGGCTTCAGTGATGGCAGAGAATGAAGATGAGAGAAAACTTTTAGACAGCTGTTTGACTTTTTGATACAATTGACGAGCAAATTACTCCAGTTAGTCATTTCACTAATATAAAATTCTATGTCAAGTTTTCCCCACCCTTGAACACTTATGAAAAGCTTTACATAT
>NW_012143856.1:5903242-5920588 GCF_000956105.1 Propithecus coquereli | reverse complement strand
GTCTAAATATTGTCAAATTCTAACCTTACTAAAGTTTTCAAAATTGACTCGTCCTATGAATACTAGAAATCAAGCTTTTATATTCTGTTTCTGAAGCAAACTTGAAATAGATATAGTATTTCCTAAAAATGTCCTAAAACTCATTCATAGTTTTTCCCCAAAGTCTGAAAGTACGCTATGTCTTCTGTGATGCCTACATTTGCCAGGTAATACCATATCTAGAGAACAACTCTTCTTGAATGGTAGATGGTACCCCGGAGGAGCTGTGGGTGGAAGAGCAAACAGAGGGAGAAACAAAAACATTCTCAACCACATGCTGGCTTGATTCAGTGGACATACTTTAATAAAGGTTTTGGTTCAGAACATGCACTTGAAAGAGATTTCAACTCTGAAGGAAAAGCAGCAGATACGTGCCACGGTTTCCTCTTTTCCAAAGGAATAAAGGTGAGACTTCAAAGTTGTTGTCATGTAGGCAAGTGGGCAGCCAAGCAACAAGGCACTTCTGTGCACACTGTGACAATACTCTAAATTCTACCATCATCTTGGGATCTGCATTGTTGCTGCAAAAGTGAATATTTCCTTACTTTGTTCTGTTTTGTTTAAAGCAGTATTCCAGTTAACATGCACTGCACAGTTCGCTTAGTCTGTTCCACACCGAAATCTTGCTGCTTATGCACCTCTGGGAGCGGAGCCATTTACATACAATCTACATAGCATCACCAAATTTGCAGAATTACCCCAGACGGTGCAACATACTGGTAACTATGTGCACATGGAAAAGAATTTTTGATTGTCAACCAGTTTCCCACCCACTCCTTTGTAATGTATGGCACTGGGAGTTAACATGACATCCTGAGAGGGAGAAGAGGGTGCTAAATTTATGACCCATCTCTCTCCTATTCTTGTCAGGGTCTCCCTGCCCTCAGACAAGCTAATCCCATCTCTACCTCCTTTAAGCAGACTTATACTGCCTCCTAAGTATAGGATACCTTATAATGACTAATCATGTGTGAGTGCATGTGTGTGTGTGTGTTTCATTCATTTACAAATATTTACTGAGTATCCATTATAAGTATGCTGGACACATTCTAAGCAATGGAGATACAAAAATAAAAAAGACAAGATCCCTGCTCCCACAGAGAATATATTCTAGCAGAAGGAGACAAAGACTAAGAGGAAAATAAGCAAGATAATTTTAAAGACTGTAATTAAGCCATTTAATTTACAATGAGCTATGATTTCTTGGCAATTATTTTACATACTAAAAAAAATCAAACCTACACATTTTTCATATATAATTAAATTTTTATGAATATTAAATTTAAAAATTAATAAGGCTAACGTGTTGCAGTGTGTGGACACTTAAACTTTGGAGCTTTTTATTTTGCAATCTTTCAATATACTTTGGAGCCATTAGTTGGTTTTTCTAGTCACAAACATCTTTGTAGGCTCTTAAGAAGAGCCAAGGGCTTTGGCACTGTGTTCATAGAGCTCAACGAGTAAGTGGACTGTCCTTGCAGGCTATGTAAACATCTATGTTTCATGCTGAGCTTTGTCACATACCAGGGAATCTCAACCTTCTTTCTAACCCAGGGGCTCATCAGAAATTATAAGGTGGTAGGTGCTTAGTAAAATAAAGAGAAGTATATGTATGGAAAGCCTCTAGTGGGAATAGATCCACTATTGAAACTGAATTGAAAGTTATAGCAATGTATTAATACATTTATATAGTGACATTTGTTAAAGTGGTTTTTTTTTTGCTTACATGTTAATCAGTGTTGAAAGGGTAAATTGCAGCATCCTGAACTGTTTCTTCAGCTAGGGAGGACAGTTCATGACGTTGCACAGGAAATGTCATGGCTGTCATGGGACTATCAAAAGAGGAATCAATTTTCAGTTATACTTCCCACCAAAATTCAGAAAACAAAGAGGGTAGAGTCCCAGGAAGAAACATAGAAGCTTTAAAATCCCACAAGTTAGTTCAGAAAGATAACTCAGCTTTTTGGTTCTAGAATCAGACTTGTGAGTCACATACTAGCTATGAGACTCTGGACAAGTTACTCAACATCTCTGAGCCTCAGTTTGCATATCTGTAAAATGAAAATAAATTATGATATCTAATTCATGGAGCTGACTCTATCTGCATTTTGCTGTCATTATGTTTATTTAAGATGAAAAATTCCTTATAGCTGATAGAAAGTATCAACTACCCACTTCCTCCTCCCCTTCCAGAAAAGTTCTTCCTGAGTTTCTGCAGTCTTGTTCAGTATCCAGTATTCCCCTGTCAAAATCAAATCTATTCAGGATTCCTCACTATTGAAAACATCTACTTTTTTATGTTTCTTGGCTCCAAAACCAATTCCATTTCTAATGTTTCCTTCACATGCAGGCTAATTGGTGGTGAGACAGCAGGAAAGGAGGAAGACTGTGGTTTATAATGTGTTCAACTTAGGCACTAAGTGATTTTAGCTTCATTTAAGGTCTTCTGTCCAGCTTTAAGCACTTTGTAAGACATGGCCATAAGTAGCTTTTCTATCAGAATTCCAGATAGCCATGTAGGTTAATAGCCATTGGGTTTATTGCTTTACCCCATATGATCCCAGAAATTGTGGTAGTATCTTGAGGTAAAATAGGCAAGTGAAATGAACATCTCTGCTGTGACTGTTTTAGAGAAAGAAATTCTCAAAATGTTGTGACTAAAAGCAAACTACATTGTTAAATATGGGTATCAGCTTTATTCCCCATTTTGATTCTTAATATTGTTAGTCAACTTCCACATTAATGAGAGTTGACCATAGTTATTCCCAAATTAAAAGAAACCAACTCTTACCGTCTACCTGTGTTACTGAGTGAAGTGACACACGAAGGCCCTCTACCCACCGTCCGGCCCAACAGCTCAGTAAGTGTTAGCTGTCAGCACAGAGAGCAGCAGCACTGAGCAGAAAATGAAGTCTTTCGAGGACTAAGGAACAAAGTAGGTAGTTGGCATTGTGTAGAGTATATTATTTAGAAATTCTCATATCAAAATTTGGTATTTGGAGAAAATTTTGAGAAATAATATAATCTGACAATTTTTTTCACAACTAATAATTAGAATTGTGAAAAAGAAAAGAAAACAAACTTCCAAATGTGCTACTTCATTTGAATACAACTTACGTTAGAAACTCAGAAATGGCTTAAGTTTGAGAAAGACAGAAAAAAAATGGAGTCTAATTTCTGTTACACTAATTCTTTATAGAGGAAACTGAAAATGGTTATCTAAACCATCGAGATGTCAGAACCCCCCTGGGCATATGTTATTAATAATTAACAGAATTGTAACATGCATGTAGTTGTCATTCATCCTCAGCTAATCCTTATAATATATTCTTAAAGTTTTGATTGAAAAATTCTTTCAGGTTATTAAAATTGGTAGACACTTCGCCTGAATAAAAACTTCTCGGTGCCTGGATGACTCTGACATCAACCAGGCAGATTTTTATCTGGCCCTACTGCAATTACTTTATACAGTCCTTCCAAACTTGTCATGCTATTTCATCTGTTCATTTTACAGATGAGGAACTGACATGTAGTAAAAGATCAACATTAAACAGTGGCCAAGTGGCAGAGCCATAATACAACCCTGGACTCATGATGGCTTCAGAGGATTCTTCCCACCTTCCCTGATTAATTCCTACATAGAGCAGCAATCTCGAACAAGTCAGGAGTGGATTTGCCTAAGGACATGCCTGGCTCCATGAATGTCAGTCAGGCTAGAACACAAACAACTTAAAGCTACAGGAGAAAATTATGACTTTTGAGAAACAGACTGCAGAGCATCATAAATCGAACCTACCTGAAACTGGGTGTGTGCTTCCAGACAGGTCCGGGAAGCCATCCAGACATTCATGTACATTTTTTTTTGTATGTCAGCTGCTGCATGAGTATTTTGAGAAGCACTTTGAGAATTCACAGCAGGAACCTGGCTTTTGTGTTTCGAATGTGCCAGCTTTATTGCAGCTCAAACAGAAATAAAAGGGAAACAGCGTCATTACCCAGCAGGTTTTTCGGTATGGTTCCGGCCTGGTTCTCACTTTTCTAGTTCCAGCATGCCTGCCTCCCCGGCCTTGTGAAAAGAATGCTATCTTAGCAGAACCTGAACCCAATATGAAACACGGTTGCAACATTTTCCTGCCATTTTTCCTGGGAAATGCTTTCATCAGAACATTTTGGTTTGCTGAGAACATGTGTACTCTTCTTTTGAGAGAGAGAACATTCTTTTATTTGATGACCTCAAGAGCCTTTTTACCTTCAGCTGGAGGTGGGGAGGAGGGAAATAGAACTCCATTGGATAGGTAATTGTACCTCTCAGTCACACACTTTCTTGCTGAGCTACATAATGCTTCATGAGCTTTTAACTGAGACTTATCGAAGTGTTCCCAATTGTTAGTTCAAGGTCTGTAGCCAGTTTAGAAATTGTTGAAATGTACAAACTAAATGAGAAAAAAAACAGCAGGGAAAGAAATTCTAGGTCATGCTTTTAAAAGCTGCTTGACAAAAAAAGTTTTTTTCAGAGGATGGGAACAGTTTCAATGTTCAGTTTTCTATACCAATGGTATTGTTAGATACAATACGTACATCTCTGGTGCAGATGAGTCAATGATTGAAGAGAGCTTATTTCTAGGTCCCACAATATGCAAATATATCAAATGGTATGGAATCCTGCCAAATACCAGTAATCCTGGATTGCACAGCTCAGTTAAATCTCCACGTCGCATTCTCCTTGGTAATAAGTGCGTAGGGGAAAAAAAAGGAATTTTGAGTTAAGGTAAGAGGCAGGAAATAAAGCAATGACACAGCAGGAGTATATTAAATTTTTAAGAGAGTCTTAAATTTTCTGAAAGAAACTTGAGGGAAAATACTGCAGGGCCCATAGGAAATGATATACATGAGTGAGATGATGATGCCAGGTCCGAATGTTTTGCTGTGCTAGGGCACAGAGTCATCACTCACTTTGTGTAGTGTGCACTGTGGTTTTCCCACGAAGCAATGCAGTGTACAGTATACCCAAACTAAAACATTTCTGTCCCTCTCAGTCTCTTCCCTCCAGCCCTTCTAGTTGCTCAGCTTTGATTAACTTCTAGTCACCTCTCCAATCTCAGCTCAAACATCATGTCCTTCCACTCCCCTGACTCGATCTTGACGGGTTGTGTCTCTCTGCAATATACTCTCTTTCTAGCCCCAGATAGCGCATCACGGTTGATTCATATTGGTATGAGTATAGGACTAACAGCTGTCTCCCATCACCTCCTCAGAGCGCAGCACAGTGTTCAGCTTGATAGCGGATCTTAAAAAGAGGTTGGTTAATAAATGAATAAATGTAGCAATGAATAAACAAGCAAATTAAAGGAATAGAATGGAAGCACTGGAGAGGATGCATTTCTACTGGAGGGAGAGGAAGAAGCTAACAATCCTGACTTTGTTTTCAGACACAAAAAAACCCACACTATCTTAACTTTCACAATCTGTCCATAAAATTCAGTAAAATTATTTTATCTTTTCATTCTTTATAGAACTTCTAAGGCAGGCTGCCACATTTCTACCCATCTTAACATTTAGCACAGTGTTCATCATTAAAACACATCCATCCTATATCAAGAAATTTAAGCCATATCTGATATGTGGGGATAGTTATTCTGTAATTGAGATTGTTGGATTCCTGAGAGGGAGATGTTAGAGAAAGAACATGGCTGAGGCAAACCTGGGCCTCCAGGCTTTCTCCTGGAGTGTCTCTGCCATGAACAGCAATAACACAAGTCTTCATGCACTCAACACTCCAGTGACGCACATGAGCCCTCTTCCTGGACCTGCATTAGCCCAGCTTTTTACTGTGCATTTTTTAAATCACCTCATTATTCAAGAGTAATGTCTGTAATTCCATGGTAATGGATTCATGCAAAAAATAATCATCTCCAAGGTCTTGAAGTTAGATACTAAAAACAGACTGTAAAATTGCCCCCCTTCTCTCTCCTTCACTTTACCTTTCACTCCAGCCCTCCTCACATTCCATAACCTTTTCTAACAACAACAACAAAAAAAATCCCACATCTTTACTCCAAGTTAGAAGTCTCTGCTTCATTGCTTCGCCCAGTGAGGAAAAGCTCCGGACCACATTCTTGACTATTCCCAGAACCATTCCTTAATTCTCTCTGTCCTCCCTTCTCCCATCTCCCCAGCAACCCAGGGCTTAGCCATTCCCCGGGTTAGCTGCCTAGAGAGGACTGCAATCAAAAGGAGATTGTAATGACAACCGTGGGCAATGGTCCAATATCATGGAACCCCAGTGATGCTAATAAAAACAAACATGGCTCAGCAGTGATAGTCTGCATAATGATCTAGCTCCTGAAATGGAAAATACTAATACTGGAGTATCACTCACAATGGAGGTCTGATTCAATGCTTATTTAAATGAACCACCCACTCACTCCTTCTCCTTTGGGCACCTTTCCAAAATCTTAAAATAAAGGACACAGTATCATAATTCTCAACTTCTTCAGACATATGTAGCCTTGCATTGTGAATAATCATATAATTTCTGTGTTTCATTTAAATTATTATGTGTTAGATTCCCTCTGGCTTCCTTTTCCCTACAGACCCTATACAGGCATACGTCAGAAGTATTGCATGTTTGGGTCCAGACCACTGCAATAAAGAGATCACATTAAAGCAAGTCTCACAATTTTTTGGTTTCTCAGTGCACATAAAATTTATGTTTACACTATACTGTAGCCTATTAAGTATACAATAGCATTATATCTTAAAAATGCATATATCCTAATTTAAAAATACTTTATTGCCAAAAAAAATGCTAACACTCATCTGAGCCTTCAGGTAGTCATAATCCTTTTGCTGGTGGAGGGTCTTGCCTATGTGTTGATGGCTGCTGACTGCTGGTGGCTGCTGAAGGCTGGGTGGCTGTGACAATTTCTTAAAATAAGGCAACGACAAAGTTTGCCACATTGATTGACTCTTCTTTTCATAAAAGATCTCTCATCAATAGCCTGTGGTGCTGTTTGATAGCATTTTACCCACAGTAGAACTTTTTTCTAAATTGGAGTCAATCCTTGAAAACCCTGCCATTGCTTTATCAAGTAAGTATATGTCATATTCTGAAGTCTTTGTTATCATTTCAGTAATGTTCACAACATCTTCACCCAGAGTAGATTCCACCTCAAAAAGCCACTTTCTTTGCTCATCCATAAGAAGCAACTCCTCATCCATTAAAGTTTTATCGTGAGACTGCAGCAATTCAGTCACATCTTCAGGCTCCACTTACAATTCTATTTCTCTTGCTATTTCTGCCATGTCTGCCGTAACTTCCTCTTCTGAAGTCTTAAACCCCTTAAAGTCATCCAGGAGGGCTGGAATCAACTCCTTCCAAACACCTATTAATGTTCATATTTTTACCTCCTCCTACGAATCAAAAATGTTCTTAATTGCATCTAAAATAGTGAATCCATTATAGAAGTTTTTCAGTTTACTTCACCCAGATCTCTCAGAGGAATCACTATCTATGGCAGCTATAGTCTTACGAAGTGCATTTCTTAAATAATAAGCCTTGAAAGTTGAAATTACTCCTTGATCAATGGGCTGCAGAATGGATGTTGTGTTAGCAGGCATGAAAACATTAATCTCCTTGTATGTCTCCATTAGAGCTTTTGAGTGATCAGGTACTCTGTCAATGAGCAGCAGTATTTTGAAAGGAATCTTTTTACCTGAGCAGTAGGTCAGGTAAACAGTGGGATTACAATATTCACTAACCATTCTGAAAATAGATGTACTGTCATCCAGGCTTTGTTTCATTTATAGATCACAGGCAGAGTACATTTAGCATAATTCTTAAGGGCTCTAGAATTTTTAGAATGGTAAATGAGCATTGGTTTCAACTGAAAGTTACCAAATACATTAGACCCTAACAAGAGAATCAGCCTATCTTTTGGAGCTTTGGAGCCAAGCATTGACTTCTCTTTAGCTATATAAGTCCTAGATGGTATCTTCTTCCAACATAAGGCTGTTTTATCTACATTGAAAATCTATCGTTTAGTTTAGTATAGTTCACTAATTATCTTAGCTAGATCTTCTGGATAACTTGCTGCAGCTTCTCCATCAGCACTTGCTACTTCACCTTGCACTATTATGTTCTCTCCTTAAACCCCATGAACCAACCTTTGCTAGTGTCATTTTTTTTCTTCTGCAGCTTCCTCATCTCTCTCAGCCTACATAGATTGGGCAGTGTTAGGGCCTTGCTCTGGATTAGGCTTTGACTTAAGGGAATGTTGTGACTTATTTGATCTTCTATCTGGATCACTAAAACTTTCTTCATATCAGCAATAAGGCTGTTTCAGTTTCTTATCATTCGTGTGTCCACTGGTGTAGCGCTTTTAATTTCCTTCAAGAAATTTTCCTTTGCATTCACAACTTATATAACTGGCAAACGAGGCCTAGCTTTTGGCCTGTCTCAGCTTTTGACATGCTTTCCTAAGTTTAATTATCTCTAGCTTTTGTTAAAGTAAGAGACATGTGACTCTTCCTTTCACTTGAACACTTATAGGCCATTTTAGGGTTATTAACTGAACTGATTTCAATATTGTTGTATCTTAGGGAATAGGGAGGCCAAGGAGAAGAAGAGAGATGGGGAACGGCCAGTCGATGGAGCAGTCAGAAAACATCTATCTATTACGTTCACCATCGTATATGGCCATGGTTCATGATACTCCAAAGAAATTACAATAGCAATATGAAAGATGACTGATCACAGAACACATAACAGTTATAATAATTAAAAAGTTTTAAATATTTCAAGAACTACCAAAATGTGACACAGAGACACAAAGTGAGCACATGCTGTTGAAAAAAACAGCAACAACAGACTTGCTCCATGCAGGGTTGCCACAAACTTTCCATTTGTAAAAAACACAATATGTATGCAAAACACAACAAAATGAAGCTCAGTAAAACAAGGTATGCCTGTCATTGTCATATGTGTTCCAAAGCCCTATTTAAACCATTCATAGTTATGGTAATCTAAAATATTTTTAGAATCTCAAGAAAATTTGATTCATTCTCTACATTCTAGAATCACAATTATACCTCGAATTATCTTAAATATTATCTGGAAATTTTATTTACAATACTTACTTGCTCATTTATCTAACAATTTTTTCAGTGGAAAAAATATTCAATCCTAGAAGTCATTAAAGCCCCAAGTTTGAGTTCTAATTTGGTTGACTGTATGACTTTTGAAATAGTACTTAATATTAATATCTCAGTAATTCAGTTTTAACTCTGAATAAAAGGCTTAGACCAATGCATCTTAAAGGTCCCTTCCACTTTTAAGATTTAATATTCAATATTTAAGATTTAATAATTATAATAATTTACATTAATGAGTACCAGGCATTCTGTTTAGAACCTAACATACTTTACCTCACTCAATATTCCTAACGGCTCTATAAAATAAGTACTATTATTATTGACCTTTACAAATGAGAAAACTGAGGCACAGAGAGGTTACATAACTTTTCTGAGATTATTCAATAGAAAGCAATGGAGCTGGAACAAAAATCTATGTGTGACTTAAACTACTCTGAGTAACATTTAAATCAGAGGTCAAGGGAGTAGAGATAACAAATAACTCCAAAAGTTAAATTCAGTCACTTCAGAAAATCTCAGAATGCTTGGTGGTAACTCTAGTTATAAATTATCAATTACTAAAAAACTGAGAGAGACTGTTTTATATTTCTAGCTATCTATGGCACCTAAGCTATATTCTATCAGCACATCTCCTCACAGACTCTCCCTCACCACACCTAAATACACAGGCTCACATATGCACATACACACACACACACACACACACACACACACAGAGCACACACAATGCTGGAAGAAGGATACGTACCTATTAGAAGTCTATCTTAAACTGCACAATGATACTTTATATGGCAATCCTCGTTTAATAAGATTAGTTTGTTTGCCAAGCACCACATGTACTCACCATCAAATTGGTATTAACTGATCAACACTTAAGTGCACATATAGTGGTATCATTCATTGGTGTCAGGCAGATGGGAGGGGGGAGGAGGGATGGGTATATTCACACCTAATGTGTGTGGTGTGCACCATCTAGGGGATGGATATGCTTGAAGCTCTGACTAGGATGGGGCAAAGGCAATATATGTAACCTAAACATTTGTACCCCTGTAATATGCTGAAATTTAAAGAAAATTAAAAGAAAAAGATTAGTTTGTTTGAAACTGGATTTTTATAAAGATAATAGAGCTTTTCATTTTATTTCCACAAAAATACCTACACAGAGTCACACACATGCAAATTAGTTGGCCCCAAACTCTGTAACCCACTTTTTTATTACCAAAAAATTTTTTTTAATTATTTTTGCTTAAGACAATAATGGAGGAGAAACAAAAAGGTATTCAATCTGATAAAATCAATTCAATGGGATATTGAGCTAAAATTTGGATGACCCTTATTTTTATTTCTGGCTCATCAATTTTGAAAGCAGTGTCCATAATCTACAGGAGTGTTGCAAATACAACACATCTGAAAAATTTTCAGCATTTTACTTCCTTCATAAAACTGAAAAAATGTGGGCAAAATAATGTGCCTAAATTCTCAGTCACTAGGATAAGCACTAACCTAGGCATTAGTTAGAAAGCATAGTTTTATTATTTTGTGGTAGTGATCCCTACCTATTCCCATTTTATTTAACCTATTCCTATTTTATTTAAGTAGCTTCAGATTTAATTAAAGAAAAATAAAGAATATTTGGGATTTCAGTGGAATGATAAATTTAGTTGTCCCTTTGGCAAATATACGAGTAATTAATAGAGGATTATATAACCAAATAGTGACAGAAATGGATTATAAAAACATATACATATATATATAAAAAATTAGCTGGGCATGGTGGCGCATGCCTGTAGTCCCAGCTCCTCCGGAGGCTGAGGCAGGAGGATCTCTTGAGCCCAGGAGTTTGAGGTTGCTGTGAGCTAGGCTGATGCCACAGCACTCTAGCCTGGGCAACAGAGTGAGACTTTGTCTCAAAAAACAAAAAAAAAAAAGTCATGCAAAAAATTCAGGAAATAAAAGCTGGAAAATGCTTCCTTCAAATCAGTGTGCTAGGTAGTTTGAACCAGCCCTCCTATTGAGAACAACTAGAAAAACTGGATAAAATACAAAAATATGTACTTGAAAGCATGGAAAAGTTAAAAAATCATGAAGAAGTACCTTCTCAAGATTCAGGAGGAAGGTGAAATTCAGAATTAAGCCTATCATTTGAGGCCACCTTTGTTCTTGCTGATGGGGGCAGCTGAAAGACTGAGAGCGGTATCTTTGAAAGTCTCACAAGGTTAGGAAGCAAAAGTTGAAGTACAATAGTGAAGAATGCAGGTCCTTATAGAACACTACCCTTTAGGTGGGAATCCTGAAGAGCTGTACCCTAATAGTAATAATGAACCAGAGATAAATCAATGGGCATAAACTACAGACCAGCTTTGTATTATTCAGATAGCTCAGAAAATCTTATTTCTTGAAATTGAACTTTAAGAATCTGGGATTTCTTCGTAGATGACACAAACAAATGGAAAAGCATTTCATGCTCATGGATTGAAAGAATCAATATTATTAAAATGTCCATGCTGCCCAAAGTAATCTAAAAATTCAATGCAATTCCTATCAAAATACCATGTCATTTATCACAGAAATGGAAAAAACAATCCTAAAATTCATATGGAATCAAAAAACAGCAAGAATAGCCAAAGCAATCTTAAGCAAAAAGAACAAATCTGAAGGCATCAGATTACCCAACTTCAAATTATACTATTAATATAAGGTGATAATAATAACAACAGCATGGTACTGGTATACTGGTATAAAAGTAGACATATAGACCAATGGAACAGAATAGAGAACCCAGAAATAAAGCCAAATATTTACAACTAACTGATCTTCAACAAAGCAGACAAAAACATATGCTGGGGAAAGGACACCCTATTCAATAAATGGTGCTGAGAAAATTGAATAGCCTCATTCTGAAGAATGAAACTAGATCACTATCTCTCACCATACACAAAAATTAATTCAAGATCAATCAAAGATTTAAATGTAAGATCCAAAACCATAAAAATATTAGAAGAGATCCTAGGAAAAACTATCCTTGATATTGGCCTAAGTAAAGAATTTATGACTAAGACATCAGAAGCAAATATAACAAAAATGAAAATAAATAAATGAGACTTAAACTAAAATGCTTTTGCACAGCAAAAGAAATAATTACCAGAGTAAAGAGACAACCTAGGGAAGGGGAGAAAATATTCACAAGCTATACATCTGGCAAAGGACTAATATCCAGAAACTATAAGGAACTCAAACAAATCAGCAAGAAGAAAAACAAATAACCCCATTAAAAAGTGGGCAAAAGACATGAACGGACATTTTTCTTTTTTTCTTTAATTTTCTTTAATTTCAGCACATTACGGGGGTACAGATGTTTAGGCGAACAAATATTTTTCAAAAGAAGAGAAACAAATGGCCAATAAACATATTTAAAAAATGTTCACCCTCACTAGTTATCAGGGAAATTAAAACCACAATGAGATACTACCTTAACCCTGTCAGAATGGCCATTTTTAAAAAGTCAAAGAACAACAAATGCTGGTGTGGATGAGGTGAAAAGGGAATGCTTATACATTGTTGGTGGGAATGTAAACTCGTATAACCTCTATGGAAAACAGTATAGAGAGTTCTCAAAAAACTAAAAGTAGATCTACCATTTAATCCAGGAATTTACTATGGGGGATCTACTTAAAGGAAAAGAAGTAATTTTATTTAAAAAAAAAAAAAGACACCTGCACTGGTATGTTTATTGCAGTGCAATTCACAATTGTAAAGATATGAAACCATCCTAAGTACCTGCCAACTGTTGAATGAATAAATAAAATGTGGGGTATATATACCATGGAATACTACTTAGCCACGAAAAAGAATGAAATAATAGCTTTTGTAGCAACTTGGGTAGAACTGGAGGCCATTATCCACAGAGAACTAACCCAGGAACAAAAAACTGAACACATTTTCTCACGTATAAGTAGGAGCTAAGCAATGGGTATACATGGTCATCCAGAGTGACATAATAGACATCAGAGACTCTGAAGAAGGAGGATAGGAGTGGGGTATGGGGTGAAAAATTACATATGGGGTATAAAGTACACTATTCAGGTGATGGGTACACTAAAATCCTAGATTTCTGCACTATTCAATTCATCCATGTAACAAAAAAAAAACCGTTTGTACCTCCTAAATCTATTTTTTTAAAAACGATTTTGGGATTTTTATTGAACTAAGGCCGAAAGAGTCAGATGAAACATTTCTCTCCATATGAAGATAATATTATTCCAGGCCTCAAATTATTTTTACAAACAAATTTTAAAAGACCATGATAAGTGTACCATCAAAGATAATTAGATACATGAGGAGAAAAGGCAACATAAATGAAAAATAGTAAAAACAGCAGACAATAGAAATATAACTACAAGGACATCCCATATGTTAGAATTATCTGTTAAGATTTTAACTACACTTAACTATGTTTAAGAATATAAAACAAATTGTGGTAAGAATTAATTATTGAAAAATTACATTGTCAATGTGAAAAGGAGCCAAATAGAAGCTCTATAGCCAAAAACTATAACAAAAATTAATAACTCAGTGGTTTGTTTCAGCAGTAGATTAGATTTGGATAAAAGACAACTGGAAGATAGCTCAGAAGAAAATATATAGAATTAAGCAAAGAATGGAAAATATAGAAAAGTGTTTAAGAGATATAGAGGGCATAGTAAAGACATTTTACAGACCGTAATTGGAGTTCCCAAAGGAAAGTAAAAAAAGGAATGGTTTAAAAACTGTATTTGGAATTAGAGTTAGGAGGAATGAGTTCTGGTGTTCTTCCACGCTATAGGGTGAATATGGTTAACTATAATTTATTGCACATTTTCAGAAAGCTGGAATAGAGAATTTTGGATGTTCACAACCCAAAGAAATGATAAATGTTTGGAGTAATAGATATACTAATTGCCCTGATTGGATCACTATACATTATATGCATGTATCAAAATATCACTCTATATCTCATAAATACATACATTTATTACATGTCAATCAAAAAGATAAATGGAACAAAAGAAACTATATTTAGAGATAATGCCTAAGAATTTTTAAAACTAATGAAACTGTTTGATCCACAGATTAAAGATCAATACATTACAAAATTGGATAAATAAAAATGAAATTCTCATCTAGATACACCATAATAAAACCAATAATAACAAAAGACAAGGAAGAATTCTTAAAATAGTGGCAGTAGGAGAATTCTAAGATGGCTCCCAAGATTTCTACCTTTTTGTAAACATACGCTGTCTAATCCCTTACCCTTGACTGAGACTTGTGAATATACTGGGATAGTCCTCCCTTGATTAGGTTACATTGGGTGGCAAAGGTGATAGGATAGGTACTACTGTGATGACATTGGATTTTATAAGACTCACTAGCAGCTGGCTGGAGAGAGATTCTTCCACTGAACTTGAAGAAGTGAACTGCCATGTTGTGAGATGGCCACATGGCTAGGACCCGGCGGCCTCTAGGAGCTGAGAACAATACACAGCCAATAGCCAGCACACGCACGGGGATCTCGATCCTACAACTGCAAGGAATGAACCCTGCAAATAACTTAAATTACCATGGAAGAGAATCCTGAGGCTCATAAGATCACAGCCCTGGCTAACATATTGATTGCAGCCTTGTGAGATATAGACCAGAAGACTCAGGTAAGCCTGGTGTAACTAGTGCTTCATTGTTATGTATTGTTTTATGAATTTTCCCAGCTAATCTTCTGTTTTTTTCAATGTAAACTTTAGAATAAATGCATTGTATTTTTATTGGGTTCATATTACACAAATAGATTAATTTATATAGTATTGGTATCTTTATAATAAGGTCTTTCTGAGAACAAGCTATGTATCATTATATTTGGTCAAATTATCTTGGACTCTCAAAAGCAATGCAAAGCTTTTTCACATAGATTTTTTCAAGTTTTATAAGGTTTATTCATAGATTTTTTTCAGTTATAGTAAATATAATCATTTCATTATGTTTTGTATGTTGTACATTGTACAACTATTGATTTGTGCACATTAATATTGTAGTCAGCTACTTTAAGTTCTTACCTACTGCTTCTATTATTTTATTGTTGATTATTTGGGTTTTCTATGTATATAGTCATCTCCAAATAATGTCATTTGCCTTTTTCCTTCCAATTTTTATATTTCAACTTTTTCTCATTTAATTGCATTAGTTAGGATACCATGGCTCTAATATTTCACCATTAAACACAGTATTTCAGGCTTAATTTTCAGTTTCTTTATAATGTAGCTAACATTAATAATAATAATAATTAATAATTGAATGCTTAGTATGTTCAGTGCTCTTTCCATATAGTGATTGAATTAATCCTCACATTAACTCTCTAAGGATATTCTATCATCTCCATTTTACAGATCAAGAAACTAAGTCACAGAGAGGGCATGCAAAATGTTCAAGGTCACACGTTCTCCTCCTGTAACTAGCATCGTACTAGCCACGACAGTGTAGTTGTCGTTTCCTCTGTCTCCTCACCATACTGTACCCTTTGAGGGTTGGAGTTCTTAAGACAAAGCCTGGAACACATTAGCCATTCAATAAATGCTTGGAGAAAGAAAGAAGGAGCTGGTTTCTGAGAAAACAACAGGTAAGTTCAGTTTGGGATACGACAAAAGTGAGTTACCTGCAGAAACATCTTGGCTAAAGCTAATATTTGGAGCCACTAACCTCTAAAGGGCTTTGAAGTCATGAGAATGGTCTAGAGCACACATGGAGGACATGTAGAATAAGTGAGAAAGAAAGTCAGAAATGTACACAACACCATGTTATTTCTTGCCAGTACTAAACAATGTTCTTAGGAAACTGGGAGGATAATTTCCTGACAACTCATTTTTTAATAGATTCCCCCCCCAAAAAAATGTGTGTGTGTGTGTGTGTGTGTGTGTGTATTGTAGTCTAATGAAGAAATTGTCCATAAAAGAAACTCTTTCTCAGGTGTCCACAGGTACACTCTATTATCTTATTCTTTCCTTTAGTGATACCTATTGCTTTGTTCGCTGTTGGTATCACTTAAACTATATCCAGTGGGCTTGCCTATTGCTTTATTTCCTATTGTAGTATCTAAATTTGCCCCCAATGTCTTTAGTACTTCTTTTTTGGCACAGATGACCAGTTCATACCTTAAAACCACCGAGTCATTAAAATAAAGTAAAACATGACAGAATATGGCATACAAAAGAGTTGCATGCTCACTGATAGGATCAATTTTAATAAGAGCAACCAATGCAAAGTGTTAATACAAATGATATGTCAGGACTGAAAAGTCAAGCAGATTAAACATATAAGGAAGCCAGGAGAGATGACAGAGTAAACCAGCAGACCCAGGGTTCCAGTATCCTGTATCGATTTCTGCTTCTCCCTGTCAACACTAAATTCCAACACCATAACTTCCCCAGAATTCCCAGAAAATATGTTAGTCCGGATCTGGGTTTAAACACAGGATAGTATTAAGAGAATTCCAATGTATAAAAGCTGATTGAACAAAAAATCCATAATGGACGACTGCCTTCTCCATTTGTATTCATAATACCGTCTTGTTTGTTTAGTATGGTTTTTTGGGAGGGCAGGTGCTCAAAATAACAGAAACCCAAATTAAGACTGGGTTAAGCAATTAGAAAAAAATTTATGTTACATGGGGGAAGTCTAGAGGTTGATTCAGTAGCCTGGTGATGCTAACAAGGATGCAGGCTCTTTGTATTTTTCTGCTCTGCTGGCCTTTCTTTTCCCTGCTCTCTGACACAAGTCCACCTTGTGGTCTTGGCTAGTGGCCAGCAGCAACTGGGGCAATGGGCTTCCTTAATCACATACAGCAGGAAAAAAAGACCGGAGAATGTAAGATACTCGTTCTGTAGAATTGGGCAAACCTGAGACACATGCACCAATAAAAGTTATTAGGTAAATTTTACATGCTGATCCTCAGTTAAACTCATTTAAACTAACCAAGATCGGTCCTAGGGTTTTGGATGGAAAAGATACATGAAAAAAGAGTTTCCCTGAGAAAGGCAAAAGGGGAAATTTGATGCAAAAGAGGAAACAGGTGATATTCTCTACATCCCATCAGACAGTATGAGGGAACTTAATAATGAGCAGTTTGCT
>NW_012143856.1:5879862-5902657 GCF_000956105.1 Propithecus coquereli | reverse complement strand
CCTTGTTATTGCCAAATATCATAGAACTAGCCAAAAATAGAGGACTGTTGGAATTAAAATGATGTTGCCCATAGTGCTATCCTTTCTATGGTACTCAGATTCACAACCTTCCTAACATTAATTTACATTTTATTATTAAAGATACAGAAATATTGGTCAGTGGAGAATTCTATTTAATAGAATATTATATGATTAGCAAAAGAATGCTGCGCTGTGATCCAAATATAACATAGAAAACAATGATTTTGTTGGAGTATATGATAAACAAATATGAATAAATAGTGTGGAAAATAGTGATTCTTTTCCAGATGCATCATTATAAATTCCTTTGTATGGGAGCTTTCTTACTTCATCTTACCAGTTATGTATTACATATCATTTTCTTTCTAGTTTGATTATAATTTTGCTCACACACTTGCTGTTATCAATCAATATAAAACAGTATAATGCATTATAAGTAAACATGCCTGTGTATAGTCAGTGCTAGGAGAAATTTCAAACAAGCCATTTGTTGGAATCACCAAAACTCTGTTGACACGATCAAGAGTTTAGTTTAATGTGTGTATATTATTGGGGGCGGGGAGGAACTGGGATGGCCTTTCGTGTTTAAGGGGAAAAAGTGAGGACTTTGCCACCTTCCACTCCAACCCAGTGACTAGTCATTGGATCTGGCTGTCCACAGGGACGGGGGTGGTGCATAACCTTGGGTAAGACAGCTGCCTTCTGCTGAGAACATTCCTGTGGAGGGTGAGCCCGGAGCCGCGACGTCCAACCTTCCCCACAGCTGCGGAATGATTGTCTAGGTCCTTAAGGAAGGTCAGTGATGCGCCACAGTATCAAATTCTGACTCCAACTCTTTCCTCTAAGAAGTGGTCTTTAAACATAAATAATTCAGCGTTTATTCTGCCTTTTTCGAATAAACTGACCAACTAACTTCATATCATTAAAGGATGAGAAGTTCTGTAAAAAAGAATCCCAGCTAACAAATGCAACAGGAATGAGAGAGTTGGAAAATTAGCATTCTGCACCCCTAAGTAAAAAATATGATTCATACGATGGTCATTAATAGAAGCCAAAATTATGAAGGAAAACGTTGAAAGATTTATAGTGAAAGGATGAGTTTCATCTCCTGAATTTATGAATTAATTTTACCATCACAACAGTATGGAAGTTTATCAAAAATAACAAAAATAAAACTGTCATATGATCCAGCAATCCCACTGCTGGGTACATATACAAAAGAGAGTAAATCAGTATATTGAAGAGGTATCTGCACTCCCATGTTTACTGCGGCACTATTCACTATAGCCAAGATATGAAATGTCCATCAACGGATGAATGGATAAAGAAATTGTGGAATATATACCCAGTGGAATATAATTCAACCATAAAAAAGACTGAAATACTGACAGTTACAACAACATTGATGGAACTGGAGAACATTATGTTAAGTGCATAAGTAAGCCAAGCACAGAAAGACAAATTTCACATGTTCTCATTCTCATGGAAAGCTAAAAAAAAATTAATCTCATGGAGGCGTAGAGTAGAATGATAGATACCAAAGACTGGGAAGGGTAATGGGGGAAGGTGGAAGATGAAGAGGGTTTGGTTAACGGGTACAAAAATACAGTTAGATAGAAGGAATAAGATCTAGTGTTTGGTAACATAACAGGGCAACTATATTTAACCATAATTTATTAAATATTTCAAAATAACTAGAGAAGTGGAATGGATTTGGAATGTTCCCAACACAAAGAAATGATAAATGTTTGAGGTTATGGATATCCCAATTACCCTGATTTGATCATTACACATTGTATGTTTGTTTCAAAATATCACATGTGCCCCATAAAAATACACAACTATTATATATAAATAAAAATTAAAAATTTTAAAGTGGGATATTATCTGCTTCCTAAGTTGGGCACTATGAAATACACAGTGACACTTATAAAGTATTTTGGACTAAAAAAATATTGGAACCTGATTTTAGATATAACCAAGTCTACACAATAAAAGAAACAAATAAAACTATACCACAAAGAAGGAACGATCAAATCCAGGAAGTAGGACCTCATATAGATCAAGGGATCTGATTTCTCCAATATGCCAAGCAAGAGCTTGATAGGGGAGGGAGCTGACAAGAAGAGAGGAGGGGACAGATTTAAAAGAAACAACAACCATAAAATGTGGGAACTACCTTGTTTAGATCTTGATTTAAGTGAACTACAACAAGACACTTTTAAGAAAATCAACGAAAGTTGAACATGGAGTAGGCATTAAATAATATTAGAGAATTATTTGTTAATTTTATTAAATATGATATTGCCATTGTGGCTATATTAGAAAATGTTCTTACTTTTTTGGGAAATGGATGCTAAACTATTCAGGGGTAAAATGACATAACGTTTGTATTTATTTTCAATTACTCCAGGCAAAAACAAGAAAAGGTAGGGTGGTATGGGGTGATGGGGTGGGCAAAAAAGACAGCTGAATGTTAACAATCATTAAAGCTGTAGAAGAGGTACAGGAGTACACTGTACTATTCCCTCTACTTTTTTGTATGTTTGAAAAATTTTATAATAAAATCTTAAAGAAAAATTATTTTCCAAGTTTTGTGATATTTTTCTTTCTCATTGTGGGAAAGAATGGCAACATTGAAGACTTTAGTTTATAATGTGTACAGAGTGGTTCAATTACAAATATAAAACACACCTCTGAATTTTTTTGTAATTAAATATAAAGTATGTAGTAATTTAGAACTTTCATTATCTGAAAGGAAAAGAATGCTCGTTGTCCCTTCCTTAATGCTTGTCTACCATTCAGTGATAACTCATGTTGCGTAAACACAAAGCAAATGATGGAAGAATATATTTTCTTTAATATAATAAAATATCATTATTTTGTTTGTGAAGAAGGGATTGTATCTCAGACTTCTTGCTCCAAGGTGACACTGTCCAACATCATTAAAATTCTAGCCCAATCTACTTTTTAACTGAAACTCCCATTAAAATATGCAGAGAAAACTTATATTTCCATAATTCATATATTGCATATCAATTTCCAAGAATGGATCTTCTGACTATATATTTGTATTGGTTTTTACAAATCCAGAGGCATGATCAAATTGTAGACTGAGATTAGTATGTGTTTGAATACTTTGGTTGAATTTTTAGATAGGATGCCATAGTGTTGACTAGAAACATCACTGGTGTCAAATTTGGAAAGAGAGAACAAAAGATGAAGAGTACCGAGTGTCATTGGATCCACACGTTTGAACAGAAGGAAAGTGTCACTACTTTTGGCATGTCATTAAGGGTTCATGAGCCTTTGGACAGAGTATGCGCTTCCATTATTAAATTGTTCTCTATAATGGAGATAAACAGATATTCTCCTTCCCAAACCAAGGGTCTTTTCTAACATCCCATTTCTGTCTGTGTTTTGATGCAGTTTATACTCTTGAGCAAACACTAGCTGTAACTTGAAGCATACACCTTTTCCTCAGCTTTGAATTTATGGCTTCTATTCATAATCATATAACTTCTGATGGTCATATAGTTATAATAAATGAGGTTTTATAGGATAGATTTTAATGATTTGGGAGTTACAGACTCCATTGGGTGTTTGTATCAGTCAGGGCCTAGTCGTAAGCAACAAAAATCAATTCTGCCCAATTTAAGCAAAACTTCAATTCATTAAAAGGATGTTGGGTAGTTCATAGAATTGTTAGGCAGGGTGAATAATCAGCTTTGGGGTTAGGCAAGCAGGAAATATGTCCAAAATCTCTCTGCAGGATCAGTGTCAGTGCGGACACCTCTGCTGCCACCTCTGAGTATCCGTGCTGAGGCTTTACCACTTGAATCACTATCACTGGGCACTGGAGCAGGACTGCTGTCCGTGTGATCTCAGGACTCATTCTTCCTGTGACTGCCACCACCATCGGAGAGTTGCCCACATACTCTGCATGTTTAGGTCTCTAGTTTCCAATTAGAGTTCAGGAACACTGGTAAAGTAAGGGACAAGTGTTGACACTCTAGCTGCAAGGAGCATGGAAAAGCATTTGGCATTTTCACCTTCCAGTGGGAGGTGAACAAGACTCATATGGAAGGGCTGTCAGATGGCAGGCCGATACAGGGGAAAAAGCAGATATATATGTGTGTGTATATGTATATATATCTCCAATACAAAATCTCTAATGGATGTTAGATTCTTCCCAGAAAAAAAATACACACACACACACAAATTTTTCATGTATTTTTGAGTGAGTTTCTTGGACTTTCAAGACCCATTCATTGGATAGCTAGAGAGAAAATAAGTCTTGATGGTGGTGGTAGTTGCTGCTGAGAAAATAAATCTTGGTATACAGTACAAAGCTTATAGAAAATTAGTTCTAATTTAGTTCTCTTTTTCTAAATGAAATATTTAAACTTGATATTTATATACCAGGTTGAATTTTAGGTGAAAAGTATGGCCATGGGTGTGTGTTCAAAATGGAAATAATTTCTATAAATAACCTTTTTCTCTTATGGGTTTATGTCCATAAAAATTGTCAATTATCATCATGTTAATAAAAGGACATTTTTATTATTATCCATGTATCTGTAATATGAATCAAGGCCCCATACATCCTGTCTTTAGCTGTGAGTCATATATGTGTGTGTGTATATATATGCAATCCAGCCATCCAAACTAATTTCAGATAAATTTTGATATTTTAGTCTCATCTCTCAAGAAATATTAAGGAAGATCTAATTCGCACTCTTTGACAATACTTGCCCCCTCTCCTCTCCTTCCTTTCCTCAGTCTCTGATAGCCTCTAAATTCTCTGGAGTTGCAATGTCCAATAAAGTAGCCACTAGCCACATGTAGCTATTTAAATTCAAATTAATTAAAACGAAATGAAATTTCAAATTCCTCAGTCACATTGGCCAGATTTGAGTGCTCAGTAGCCACGTGCAGCCAGTGGCTGCCTTATTGGGCAGTGCAGACACAGAACCACTGTGCACCTGCAGATCTCAACAAACCACCACACTGTTTCTGACACCCACCTGTGCTGTGGCCTTGTCACCCCAACTTCCACAGCTCTTAAAATGAAATAGTGGGCGCTCTGCTTCAGCCCTCCCCTTTTTTCTTCCACGTCTCAGTTCGGTTCATTCTCTAGCATTTTTTTCTCATTTTACATCACTAATGGACCCAGGGACTGAGCTGACAAAGACAGAAAGTGCTCTAAGAGAGATGGAAGCATGGAGTTAGGCAGGGAACATTCACATGTTTGTATCTCTCTTCATGATCACATCAGTAATATCAATTACTATTGCTTACTAACTGCCTTCTGATGCACCCAGTATTTTTACCTAATATATTAATATTACTTCTAATGCTCATAACAACCCTCATGGGGAATTGCTTCAATTTTATTTTAAAAACAAAAAAATCTGAAGTTCTGAGAACTTAAATCTTTTACCCACGGTCCTACAACTAGCAGGGGTTGAGGCCAGAGGTAGATACAGTATTTCTTAACCACAAGGCCCCTGCTCTCTCTGTTCCACCACCGTGAAAAGCAGTACTATATCTCTCCAAAGATTTAATAGTGGACATTCCCGTGGCAACATAAACAGATAAGGGCAAAATTCCCAAAAGCTCTCCCTTAGCTACACTAAATGAGAAGTCTCTGCCACAGATACATTTTTGGATAAACTCTCTGAGCAAAGAAAAACCTACTTGATTTTGTCTCAAACATAGTCTGGACACAGGCATTTTAAAGTTTCAAAATTCATTATAAAAACAACTAAGAAACACTTTCCATTTTGAATTTCAACAATACTTTCCAACTCTTCTTAGTTTGGCCTTTAAAATAAGTTTAAAATGTATAATCAAATAAGCAGATGGAAAAATGCCAGTTTTACCCCTCATTACTGGTAGTCTATGCAAAACCATCTGATTTTAATCTTCCCACTTGATTTGCCTCATGTTTTAAAAATTCATCCAGCTAGTGAAGAATAAATGCAAAACAAGTACAGTGTTATGTTCTAGGGCTTGCCAGAAATTCAAATGTAGACATTACCAGTTTGCTATAAAAATCAATGTAAGAAATGTTTTAATTGCACAAGCAGAAAAGCACAAATGCCCTTAAAATTCCTTTTAAAAAAATCACATTAAGAAAAAAGATTTTCCTCTTCTGGAACTTAAAGACAGCCTTGTTTAGAAAAAGAAAATAATACATTTAGAAGAGAAAGGGGGGAGGTGGACTTTGCTAATCTCTCCATTTTCCTTTTCCCAGGTCCTCCTCACATTTCCATTTTGCCAACAGTAAAATTGTTTTTTTAGAGTGCTAATTGGACCAGATTCTAGCCCAAAATATTGGTACTTATTGCTTACTGGCTTAGGAAGAACATGTGTATCACCAGACAGAATTTAACCCGCATTATTTAATCGAAGAATGCAACTGTTTCATATGTAAAGTGAATTTGGGGGATTATATTCGCTAGTGCCTGAGAGCTCTTTACAAGAATGATATACGGTTTCAAATATTAACAAGAACTATCAAAAGGAGGTAATATAATTTCCAAATACTCTATCTTGTTTTGTGATGAAAGTACAGATTAGATTTACTGAATCTTGCTAAAGAATGAATTTCTCTATTAAAAGTGAATTATCATAGAGCTAAGATAAGAAAAAGAGACTTTAAACACAATGAGAAGAGACTCTGAAGATATATTCAAGGTAGAAATGAATATTATCTTAGCTGTAGTTGCATCTGTAGCCCTATATATTTTAACAGTCTTTTATATTTTTTAACCCAACTAAGAACCTGAAATATTTTCTAACTCTACTGCCCTGATTTTTTGCATTTAGCAAAGCATTAAATCCTCAGGATTTGTGAACAAGCTTTCTTAGAAGTTATGGAAGTGGTTGCAACAGTGTTCCAAAATTAGAAATAATAGGAGGCCACCAAACTGAAAATTCTGTAACTCTGCTTATTCTCTTCCCCTTTGCAAGTCCTACTCATATGTTACCTCCTCTCTTCCTAGGCATCCACATTGAAAAGTGGCTTCTCCTTCCCTTCTATCTGACACCGTCATATACACCAAGTCTGACTAACTAATGCAGAAAAGAAGTTTATGCCAAGAATATTGAGGAGCTAAAGATATAGGAATTGACCAGAATGCTAGAAATTCATAGCTTAGCAAAGATCAGCGACTGGGTTGGCCAAAAGGGGTTAACAATTTCATCAGCTATAACTACATTTTTCAATCTTTGAGTAACTCTGGAAGACAGTCCAGTAGGCATGATCTGGTTCACAAGATCTCTCCTTGGCTAGAGAAATGCTGAGCACTTTGATTTATAGCTCCCCAAGACTGCAAGGGAAAACGATTCCAAAAACTGAATTGAGTACTGGCACTAGAAGAAGGGAGCGTGTATGTTGGGCGAATGGCAACTGAAGCATTCATTTTGTGATTCATCAGGCTCTGCCTACCAATGTTCTCTGGTCTTCATCCTCAAATATCATCTTGTTTGCATTTTATTATTTAACTTTTACTTACATTTCATCTTTCCTCTACATTGCCAGCACCTTAAGGGCAAAAATAACATGTTTAAAATCACCTACAGTGCTTTGTGAAAAGCAAATGTTCGATAAAATTTTATTGATTTAGAGACAGAAATAATAATTTTTCAACAGTTAGTTTTACTTCATAGTAAAATCACTTTCTATGTTTTCTAGTCGTTTACTTTAAAAAACCTCTTAAAAAGACAGGTTTTCAATATTTTCAGCTGTTTGTTCTTTCAACAATATTTGGTATTTTATCGGCAAGGAGGAGTTTCTGAGTATGGGAAGAATGTGTCAACAGATCAGGAGCTTAGCATTCACATAGGGCTTATTAATCTTAGATATTTACTTCATGCTCTAAAGATATCAGTTATTGCCAAGTGATGAAACTGTTCCCAACAAACTGCAGGGTCTGAGCTCTGAGACTCAAAATTATGTCTGACCACTTTCTGTTCTCCACTAAAAATATTGCAAGTTGGACCAGGGTTCTAATCCTCTACAGTGATTAACAAAAGGCTCTGTACTAGGGGTTATCATCAGACCCTTAGAGGCGCGTTTCCCACAGCTGTTCTTAACAGGCAAACATTGGCCTGCAAGAAAGCAATGGAAACATGATGTCCGCCTTTTCCTAACTGGCTATTTCACTCGCGGTATTACTGCTCCTTTTGGTCTAAATGTTTCCTCTCCTAAAAAATAAAGGTGCTAGGTTAGAACATCTCTATGGCCCCTCTCAACTCTGCTGTTCTCTGAATCTATGTTTCTATGATTGTCATCTTCAAATGAGCCACAAAGCATACCTCACTGCCTAATAATAATAATAATAATAACAGCCGACATTTATTGTGTTCACACTATGAAATAGACTGAAAGTTTTATATAGCTGTTATTATTATTTACCACAATTTTATCAGGAATTTATGAATTATCTCCATCTTATATGTGACAAAAAATGAGGCTGAGATATATAGATTAAAAAACTGAAGTTACAACTAAGTATTAATAACATCTTACCTAAGATCACAAAACTAAAACATTTTAGGGTCAGGATTTATATCCAATTCCATTTCACTCCAGGGCTTGGGCTTTTAATTTCTACAATCCACAACTTTGCAAGTATCCTGTCACTGTAAATTCTGCCATGTTGACTGAGTAGATGAGAGAGTATCTACCTAAGCTATTTACTAAATGCAGTGTTTCAGAGCATTGAGCATGGATAATCAAACATCCACAATTATTTTGATGTCAGAACCTGGTTCTCTTTTTGCCATAGTACTACATTATCATTTCCCTGTAGTACTTCTTCACTCATCACCTTGATGTTCAAATACCCGGATTGTGAAAGAAGAGTAGGTGAAAAGCCGTCATCCAGCCCAGCAACATCCGTGGAATGTCTGTTTCCATGAGCTGTAGCTACCTGGAGTGAGGCAAGAGAGGTCAATCTCAATTACTTAAAAGCAGTGGTTCATTTTTACAGATGATATCTCTGGAAATGAAGATCAAACCTGTGTTTGATTATTCTATTGGCTGAAGCCTTACCTCAAACAAAATTGTACAAAAGTGGTTTATTTTTGTCACCCTCATTTTCTCAATGCCACCCACAATTCTCTTTCAGCGGTGTTTCTTCCCCTGCTCGGGCTTTATACCCTCCTTGTTTCTCCTTTTCGAAACCTGTTCTTAAAAACCATTGAGACACATGAAGGTCTCAAGGTGTTCAAGAATGAAAACAATTAAAAGATATGAGTGCTGGGACTATCTGTGTTGACATGACTTAAAAATATAGACCAGCTATGTCAACAGGAATTAGTTATTTGTTCCAGAAAACGTTGCCTGGGAATGATAAAGCTATAAACCAGTTTAAAAAAAAAAAAAAAAAAAAAAAAAAAAAAAAACCTTACTATTCGCTTCAGGAAATTCCCACAGATCAATAATCAGAGACAAGAGTCTGCTCACCTGGGCAAACATTTGCTTATCACACCAAGTTTACTTACCAAGGATGGTTTCAAGACCCTCACTTTGCAGGGTCCACCAATTCTAAACTATTATATCATGAATTTTGCCCAATCCAAATCAATTCCTCAGCTTAAAAGACCTACCTCAACCCACTTGAACTCAGATCCCAAAGCCCTAAAATTATACCACTTCTGACTTTCTCCTTCTGAGACACTACCGTGATTGTCAAGGTGGTGACAATCCTTAACCACAGTGAGTTCTAATGAATTTATGCTTGCTTTATTAATAGTGTGTCTGGTGATTTGGGCCAGAGTCCAATAGGTACCTACGTAAAGTGATATAACCTTATTTCTCTTGGTCACAGCAGCCTAGGAATGTAACTTTTAAGTACATAATAATATTTCCCTGACTACTTACTAGTAAAGATGGGAATCAAATATGTCCATTTAGTCATAATTGAGGAATATCAAGTTTTCCAAAACTACCAACCTATTTCCAGAAGACCTGAGTTATATCTCAAATGCACTCATGACCCAATCTCTCAGTATCCACTCATTGGTAAGGCTTCTGCTACATTCAAACTTAAATAAAGGAAACATCACTATAATTGGAACCCAGTATTAAGCTTCTCCTTTAACTGAGGAAAATCTTGGTATCCACTAAAGTCACGACCTTGCTGTCTGTGAGGTTATAGCAGAATCTCCCCCCTTGTGTGTGTGTGTGTGTGTGAAATGTAAGGCATGTAAGGTTATAGCAGAAGTGTTCTCTTTAATTCTAACTGATGCCATCTGCTTCTGTCACTGTGCTTGCTCTTAGTTGATAGTCAAATATAGCTACACGGGACAGGAGTGACTCCATGACAGGCTGAACTTCCTAGAGTAGGCCTGCAAAGATGTAACAAAACCCCCCGGGTGTCCTTGCTTAAACTTGCCTGCGAGTGTCGATTGCAGCTTTTTGGAATTTCTCCACCCCAGCACCCTCGGCCTCCTGGAGTAGTTTGTGCTAGATTAAGCCTCTGGAATTTCCTCTTATCCGTCTGCCCCGAAACTCCTCTTATCCGTCTGCCCCGAAACTCCTCTTATCCGTCTGCCCCGAAACTCCTCTTATCCGTTTGCCCCTGACCACCTGCGTGTGGTTTTTACCTTTATAAACCTCGAACTTGTAAGCCTTGGCGCGGCAGCTACCCAACCTGGTGACGCTGTGCGCCCCTGCGCTGCGCTTGTAATAAAACCTCTTGCTTTTTGCATCAAGTCTCGGTCTCCGCTCGCTTTTCAGGGTGGTCGTCTCTCCCCTGGGCCCACCGCGGAATTATCTGCGGTCTAACATGTCCACCACATAGGTCATGGCTGTTTTAGTCTCCTAAGCCGACCATGTATTCAAAGCTGGCCAAAAACAGTGCTGTTCATACCACTGCTTCCAGGGCTGAGGTTAGGGAGAACTCACAGTCAGGAATGCTTCCAAGTACGATGAGATTATGTACAATGTAAGCCATTATCTGCTCCACATATATACAGGGTGAGTAAGTGACCACATACCACCATTATTGATGAACAGTTGACCAATCAGAGGAAAACGAGCAGAATACAAAGAATTTTAAAAAATCTTTTGTTTATTTATTGTCCCTTTCATGAATTCAACAAATATTTGAATGTCTCCTGGCTGTGACAAAAAGGAATTCATTAATGTTATCCAAGTGTTGGTATCCATAGAGTAGTTTTGGCATCCATTCATCATCCACCCCATATATACTGAGCACCTTCTATGTGTCACAGAAAGTGCAATCCTAGGTATAAAATAAGCATGGCAGACAGTCCTCACCCAGCCTAAGGGAGGAATGGGGAAATAGATAATGAGACAGTTGTTGTAAAGAATGACAAGTTCAGAATAGGGGAAGCATAGGGTGGTAAAAGAGCAGAAAGAAGGTGAATCAATCCAGATTTTAAAAGCAGGGAAGGCTTCCTGGAGTAAGTAATCCATGAAAGCTCAGAAGCAAAAGAGAACATCATGTATTCAAGGAAAAAATGTTCAGGATGGCCAGAATGTTTCATGTGAAATAGGAGGACAGGGAATACATGAAGCTGAAGATTGGAGAACACACCATGGAAGGTCATGTTGAAGATTTTGAAATTTATTCCCAGAGAGAAAAAGGAGGCTACTTAAGGCTTTAATCAGGAATATAAGCCTATCGAATTTTCAGAGTGGTCACTCTGGAAACATTGCAGGAAATGAATTACAAGGAAACAAATAGGAAGCAGGAAGACCTAATAAGAGACTATTAAAATAACTCAAGTAAGAAATGAAGGTTTTCTGAACTAGTGTGTAGTGGCAGTGATAATGGGGTGGAGGTGGGGGGGAGATGGGAGAGACCTGAGAGAGAGGGAGCAAATAGAATTGATAACCCATAGTGACTGGCTGAGGGGTGGAGAATGTGGGAAGTCATCATTCTCAACTGATGAGTCAAGTCATGTCACTGCTCAGCTCAACACCCTGCAATGTTCTCCATCACACTTAAAATAAGCCAGAGTCTTTACAATAGCCTACAGGTCCTGAGGAAGCCTATCCCACTCACCAGCCCCCTAAACCCCCCACCCATTGCCTCTGACAAGCTCACTCCACCTCCCTCACATCAATCTCCTGGTGTTGCACGAGCATCCCAGGCCTGATCTTGCCTTAGAGCCTTTGCTTTTGCTATTTACTCTGCCCAGATAATGGTGTGATTCACACTCTTTCCTTCTTCAAGTCATTGTTTAAATAACCCCTTTTCAGTGAGGCCTCCCTGATCATCCCACTAAAAATTTCAACCTCTGTGATAGTACTCCCGAGTTTTCTCCTTAATACCCATCACTTTTTGAATTACAATATACAACTAATTTATTTATTTTGGTTATTATCTATCTCCCACTACCCAGATGTAAGCTCCTTGCATTCAGGCAGGGAGTTTTGTCTTGTTTTGTCTGCTGCTGTATCCCAGGCTCCTGGCATAGTGTCTAGGATGTAGTGAGCATTCAGTATTTATTGAATGAATTCATGGGCAAATCCCATGTCTGTAGCTTGACCAACTGGTCACATGATAATTCCAATTACTAAGATAGGAAATATAAGAGGTAGGGAATGTTGGCATAGAGAAGGTTATGAGTTCAGTTTGGAATCATTTGCAGGGTCCCCTTGCCTGCTACCAAAACTGTAATATTATAAGCATGACACTTTTATGTAGGTCAAATTATTAATAAAATTGCAACTCTTCCTAAAATAGCAGGAGCCAAACTCATCTCTAAGGGAACAACATTTAGAATTAAAGAGCTGCTCTCACTGACAGGGCACCTGCATTGGTTTCTTACAAGTCAATCAGTGCTTCAGCTATAAATCTCTGCACCAGTGTACATCAAGAAGATGCCAGCTCCCCGCACTCTTCTGCATGGCACACAACATACAGTGATGTAGATATTTAGAATACAGTATGTTTGGGGATTCTATTTGAGATCTTGTATATCTTATATGCCGAGGCAAGGATTGGCAAATAATCATCAGATGCTGTTGAGGTAGTTTACTTAATTTTTCATCTAGCAAGTGTTAATACTTTTTTTCAAAATTGTAAATCAGTTGTCAAATGGGAGATAGGCTATTTGGAAAATAGATGGGTTATATGACAGAGAAAATGTTTGTAAGGTGCAGTTAAATTCTTGGTACCTAAATTTGTTTTCTTTTAACACTTTTGAAATCCCAATCAACTCTTAATAGTGTTTTGCACTCCTAACTGGGAACAAGTTTTCATACATTTGTAATTCTCAAAACTGTGGCATGCATCAGAATCACCTGGAAGAAAGGTTTATTTAAAAACAGATTGCTAAGCATCAAACCCAGTTTTTGATTCAGTAGGTCTTGGGTGGGTCCCAAGAATTTGAATTTCTAACAAGTTCCCCAGTGATGCTAGTTTTGCTAGCCCAGGTACCACACTTTGAGAACCACTGTAGGTCAATAAGACCTTCCCAGGCTAGTCTGTGACCAGTTTAACCATTTCAACTGAGCTCTTTGCTGACTCCAACCTGAAGTTAGTTGAACTGAATATCTAAATACAGAACAGCTAAAAGATGTAAAATTAATTCAGATTATTTTTTAAACTTCCTTTTATTTAATTTGGTTTAATTCTGATATTTTTCACACATAATATAATCTATCAGCCATTTTTTTTTGCAATTTTTGATTAAACTGGAAGTGAATATTTATGTTTGCATGCCAGGATAAATGTTCATTGCTGAGCTAAGCATTATGTTATGTATATTATGTTTTCTCTTGTATAACTTTTTGTTTTTTCCTAAAGTTAATAACTGCCTCATTTTTAACTTGCTTAGTTTTTTATGACCTATCACTAATGTGATAGAGCTTTCAACTGTTTCTTGATAATATTTCCCAAATGATCAAACACATCGGATGATCAAATAGTTCCTTTTTTTTTTTTCCCTAGGAATCCCACTCCATCTTCCTGCCCCAACAATCTGACAGGTAGTTTTCCGGGCTTGCTGCACAATTGTTATGCTTTGTGGCTTTCTTGTTTTGGATCCACTATTTTCTAATGCCTTGTCTTTCTATTTCTTGACTTACCCTCTTACTTTGCTGAGGCACACAGTCTGGTTGTGTCACAGCAAAGGAGGTAAATATTGTGAGTCATTGCATGCCTGAAAAATTCTGTATTCTTGATTAAGCTAGGTATAGTGTTTTAGACTAAAGCTTATTCTTACCTTCAATTTTTGAAGGCTTTGCTCTATTGTTCTCTAAGTTGCAGTATTGCTAGTGAGAATTGAGATGCCATTTTGATTTTCTTTTTCCTTTTTATGTGATCTTTTGACTTTTCTCTCTTAAATTTTTGAATTTTCTCTTTTACTATGTTCTGAATTGTCACATGCATGTGCCTTATTGTAGGCCTTATCTCATGGGCAGGGCAACAAGTGAGCCACTTCTGTCAAGCCACTTTTCTTTTACTGTTGATTTGATCATTTCCTCTGTGTCTCTGTGGAAATCCTATTAAATAGGTCTTGCAGGTCTTGTATTACTCATTTAAATTTCTTATTAGTCGTTCTTTCCCATTTCTGCTCTTTTTTTCTTTATAGGTGATTCCTGCAACTTTATCTTCAAACTCTTCTATTGAATTTTTATTTTGATTAATTAAATTTTACTTTATTTAATATAATTGTTTTCATTAAATATTTGTTACATATTTCATTTTCAGGAGTTCTTTCTCATTCTCTTTCATAGCATTCTCATGTTTCTTTGAGATCATTAATTATACCTCCTTGGATGTTCCCTACTTCTCCATGTATTGTTTCTTTTCCACACAACATTTTTTTTATTGATTTCTCATTGTCATTGGGATGTCAGCAAATTGCAAATATTAACCTGCTTCAGAATCACCTGAAAAGTGTATTAAAACACAGATTACAGAGCTGCATCTCCACAGTTTCTGATTCGGTAGGTCTGGGGCGAGGCCATAGAACTTGCATTCCTTGCAAGTTTCTATGCGATGCTGATGCTACTTGTCCAGGAACCAATCTTGGAGGATTACTGTTTGGGGTGCAGAGGGGTTGTACATATTGAAGAAAAAGGGAACTCATGTGCATAAAGACTAAGAACCTGCTTCTGGGTTAGTAATATAAAATTTTTCAACAAATTCCAAATCTTGGTAGAAAATTGTTGTGCAAATAAAACCTATAACATATACAACTGTGTAACACTCATAGAATTTCAAAATTTGTGCTTGTAAAATAGAGAGTTTTCATAGAAAAAAAGCAGAGAATGAATTACCAAGATGTTTCCAGAAAAAGCTTAGGATTTAGAATGTCACTCTGACTTTAGCTACTGTGATATAAAAGAATGAGCAAATTGCATAATACATCCTGATTATTCTTTATTAGCTATTGAAATCTTCCTGCTGCTGAGTGGAAGTTTGAGAATTGAGTTGCAGCCTCCCAAGTGACAATGACACTGAGCAACCTGGAAATTATGTACTAGAAGCATTAAAAGGACAGTAATGTATTCTTTAAGATTGTCCATCTTATAAAAGATATTATCAGTCACAGTTTTCCCTTTTCATTGGCTCTAATTCTCTTGCAAATCCTGAACTCTGCAGTAGTTAAAAATAAGACAAACAGCTCTGTCTAGTGGCAAATTTGATCATTGCAACCAAAGTCAAGAACAGTTCTCAAATCAAACCCCTTTTAAAAATCTGTCTAAAACTTGGCGAGCAAACCTGACAGGAGGTGGCTGTTGTAATCCCTGCTCAGGAGACACAACGGATAAACACTTAAAGCTGTCAGTCATGTTATCTCCATTTGGGACTTTTCTCAATAGTTAAGAGAGACAGGTGCAAAACTCAGCTCAGTAATTTAATCTGAAGGGAAATATTTTTGTGAAACTGTGCTTTTCAGATAACTTTGTCTGCAAAACATAGGTACAAATCTTAGCCTACTCTTATCTTCACCCTCCTTTCTTTACTTTCCCTCTCCCCTCTCCTGCCTTTAAGAGAAATCTGGAATTGAACTAAAAGTCAGAATCATGTCATTCTTCATATGGCAGAGATAAACCATCCCATGGCAGCTGGGCTTCCCTGCCTTTGACAATTGTTTCCACAAAGCACTCGAGAATGTGAACAGAACACTAAACAAAGAGCAAAAGCTATTTCCTCCTAATTCCACTGTGAAGCAGTCAGAAAATAGTCTTCGTCTTGTAAGTACTGGTATATCAGGGCAAAAACTTATCTTTTTCCATGTCTTTCCATTTCCATAAAATAATGTGAAGCATCTTACAATAAGTTTAAAAAGGGCAAAGAAAATCAAGTTTAAAAAACGGGAGATGAGGAATCCAACTGAGAACTAAGACTGGCGCCTGTGGTATTTCTGGATATATGGACTCGAGATATTTGCTAAAGTGAATTAAAACTGATTGGCCAGGCAGGATGAGAATTTGGTTGCTTTTTGATTCATAATAATTACCATATATTAAGCCTATGGTTGTACCCAAAGTAAAATGATCAAAGGGTTAAAATATTACATGTATTTGTTAAAGACAATAGTCAAGAGGATAGTTAATATTGAAGATGTCAATTAAAAATTAACATATATTCAAGAAACATGTTAGTGTTGAAAGAATATTTACTTTCAGAAAATAAGTGTAACAACATGCTTGTTATTATTTAAAAAAAAAACTTACAGTACCGAAAAATATAAAAGAAGGTAAAAAAAATCGATAATATAAGATCTATAGAAAAGCACTACTAATATATAGTGTATATCCTTTAAGATTTTATTTCTCTGGGAAAAAAAGCTATTTGAATTCTGTGGAAAGCAATTATTCTTTTTTATGCATTAATATTATGCATATAGGTGAAGACTAATGATGAATATAGAAAAAAGGCTCATCCAATAGGAAAACGTAGATAGGCTTTTTATAAGCACAATTTAAAACTGTTTATTTTTTAAATGTATCAAAGAATGAATTTGTGGAGACAATCCACACCGTGAGATCAAAAAGGAAAATTTAAAGACCCAAAAGACGCCAGTGATACAAATGCTGCCAATGTCACGATTATTCTGAGGCTGGAAGGAAAAGACATGTGTTCTATCAAACTTTCCCTCAATGGCAATGTTCTAAGTTTTAAGTTATGAAACGATCACAATATCATGTAACTAACAAACCAAGAAGTCTAAGAATCCTGAGCATGATTTAGTGTTTTAATCAAATAAAGCCCACCACAAGGCTAATGTGACACATACATAATGATATGCATAATCACTGTAGTATTACACAGCAATTTGACATAAATGGCAAATGATTACTTAAATGACTGAAATTAGCACTACTTTCACACAGCCCAATTAAGCATTTCTGGGGTCAGCTGAGGAGAGAGATAACAAGAGAAACTAAAAAGCGGCTGCAAGACCCCACCAAAGGAAACCAGACAGCTGTGTCTCCCTCATTCTCTGGTGACAGCACAGTGTTGAGGAAGGGAAAGAAAAAAAAAAGAAAAAGATGGTACAAATCCTACAAAGGCACCAGGGAAATACAGTTTGTAGTTCCCAGTTAATTTCTTTTTTTCTTTTCATCTGGGGATTTCTAGAAAATTCAAGACAATTTGATCTTCCCTACCAGATAAGTGGTAGGACCCTCCAACCACCAGACTCTCGGAGTGAAAGACAAAGAAGTCTTTGAAGCCACACAGAGAGGTTGTTTGTCTGGTTTCAATCTATGTCCTCTGCTCTCCTCCACTCTCCTCAACAAGAACAGACTCAACTAAGTATGTGATTTAAGAGAAATTCCTGCACTTTCTTCTGCTGTCACCTCCATCACCACCACCACATAGAGCCCCAGTACCCTTTCTGAAATACCAGCCATTTCTTCCAGTTAATAAATAAACAAGCCCTGGGATGATTAACAGGTGCTTTGGCGGATGTTCATGTCTGAACAGAGCAAGATCACTGGGTGTTTGAGTTTCTGGGAAGAAGGGTTACAGGGGAGAGAATAAAAATAGCACAGACATGAGAGTAAGAAAGAAAAGACAAAATTTCACCTTTTTCAGAAATTTACCCCAAGCTAACCCTGCCTATTAAGGCATCAGAAAATAATATTAATAGAAAGACATAAAATGTGAAGTAAGATTTTAAATTTTTCAATAGTGGTTATACAATAGCAGTGTGAGCTTAGATAGGTTACTTAACCTCACTGAGCCTTAGTTTTTTATCTAAAAAAAACTAAATAATAAGAGGAGTATACCTACTTAATTCACAGAAATACAAACTGGCTGATATACATCATGCTTCTCGCGTGCTTCCACCAAAGAACCCAGCAGCGGTTGAGAGTGCCTTCATGCCTGTAGAGATTCAGGGGAAAGTCAGTCATAAGAGACCTCAACCACATGCAACATTTATTTGTAATTTTATACTTTAACTTCAATATTAATACATACTTGATATTCTTCTCTTTATGTATGTGGTTTAAAGAAAAATAAGTGTTTTAAAGTCTTTACCATCAAGTAAAATTGATGCTAATGTTTACCTTATGGTTTAGTGCAATCCTGGCCCACATTCTAGTTTGAGAAGCCCAAATTTATGTAAAAGCACAACCAATGCTCAGTAAGTATTCTTTTTCCCTTCCTTTCCCCTCCAGTTGTCTCAGAAGCCAAAAGCAGCCTTCATCTCACCTACAGGTTTTTCTCTCCCTCTTCCTAACTGAAATGCACAGATAAGAGTAGAAAAGAAACCTATTATTGGGAAATTCTCAATCAGAAATTATTTTTTGGCCCCCAGGGCATATTTGGCAATGTCTGAAGACATTTTTCGTTGCTACAACTGGGGAAGTGTGGCACAGGATAATGGCATTTACTGGGTAGATCCCAGGGATCCTACAATGCACAGGACAGCTGCCCACAACAAAGAATTATTCAGCCTAAAATGTTCATCATGCTGAAATTGTGAAACTTTGAGCTATAAGTAACTGACCCAATTGTGACCCTCACCAGCAGAGACCCAAGCTAACTGATCTGTGCAGGAATGTTTTATTCTTTGCCAGGCTGTAGGCACTCCCACACTTCATGGACCTAAATTTAAACTTAAGCATTGAAAACTAGTTCAAAGTCTTTATTCAATTCTGATTTTGTTCAGAAATGAAAAGCTTACTTTTCCAAGAAGTTTAAAATAGAACTCTGCCAAATAGTCAGAGGTATAATTTCTTCATCCTATATTTCATATTTCCCTGCAGAATACTAAAAAACCTGTAAACTGATCCATTTACATTCTAAGGGCTAATGGCAACTAGCATTCTACCTTAAGCTTTCTGCAAAATGTGTAAAAGATCATAGGGCTGAGTTTGATGCCAATTCTTGATTCGAGAAGACACATAACGCCCATAGACTCTTCGGAGTATTTAAGAAATGCTCTTCACCCTCAGCCAGGAAGTGGGATGTGTTATTTCACAATGCGCTTGCTAAATAATAAACTTCCGAGTGTATGTGCCCTTCCCACTCTCCTCTTTTTCTCAGCCTGGTGTTCATGACCAGCTCGTTGACATAAGTCTTATGTCACATGGTGTTCTGAAGCCACAGCATCAATCAGGACAGAGCTGAGAAGTGTTTCAGAAATGAGGATACACTTCAGCAGGGGATGAGATGTAGATAGTAACAGGAGTGAACAAGTCTTAGTTGAAATTAAGCAAATAGGCATTTACCTGTGAAAACATCAAAATGTGTGTTAAATCACATAAAATATATCTTTATATATCAAAAAAGTACTGACACCCAGACTCCATATGTGTCAGAGTATGGACAATTTCCTTTTTTAAAGCCTAGTCTACTTGTCCATATTTGGCTCCTTCTCATCTCTGGACACAGGAAACACTGAACCTGATGGTCAGTACACAGAAACCAAGACAAAAAATCCTTGGAACCCAATGTAAGCCAAAAACAGCCAGAAAAGTTGATAGTCTATGAATGAAGTACCTGTGCTTTCCAAAGAAGAGCTTTGCTCTGATAGAAACTATTTTTTTTTTTTCCTCTCAGTAATAAGAACTCCTCGTTTTCATTTGACAGGGTGCAGAAACAAGGACTACCCTTAGGCCCGGACAAGAAGGTGCCCTGCTCTGCCCCCATGCTCTAGAGGTGTCTATGCTGGGCCTCCTCTGTTCATCTCCAGTCCAGAGGACGAAGAGCTAATGGGGCCAGAAGAACTTCCCAGATGCCCAGAGCATCCAGACCATACTGTGGATGCTCAGGACCTAGAATTCCTGCTCAAACAGCCCCTAACATCCTTCTGAGGACTACATAAGCCTTTTCCCAGGTTTGTTCTTTCTTCCCAGTGGAGCCCCTAGGCTTGGGGAATGAGCAAAGGGCAGTTATTTGTACATGGTACTTTGAGAGGGATGTGAGGAATGGAGCTTGGGCAAACAAACTGGGTGGGGTACCCTCACTTAGCAAGCCAGGCCCTCACGGTGCAGGGCAGAGCAAGGGGTAGAAGAGCAGGGCTGGAGCTGGGCTGAGAAGGTAGAGGCTGAGGCCCTGGGGCCCTGAACCAACTCTCTAATTACTGTCATATTCTGGCCAACTTCAAAAAGTCCAGGAATTCTAAATGTGAACCTGGCCTTCCATGTCTTTAAGAAAGTATTTTGTCAAAATAGGTAGCTAGACCATTTTATTATATTTAACAGTTTGGTGGCTTGATTTATAACTTTAAGAAATTTTTAACCATGTGGAATATGGGCTTCCATTTGTTCTCTTGCTCCGTCTCTGAAAATAAAACAATGTGAGAGTTGCTCCTCCCCCCATCCCGCGTCCCATAATAGCTTTTGCCATATCTGGTTCACTAGAGATGGTTTTGCTCTTCACTCCACTATATCTCAACTGTATTTCCCCTGCCTCTTGGAGTTTGGATGGCACCATGTATTTCAATTTGCTGGGTATTTTTCATGCACAATCTGCTCCCTGAAAATCTGCTAACTCCAGCTCTCTGTCTTCAGGTGGCTTCTCCAGCTAGCTTTAACCTTTTATTTCTGACCCTTTCCTTACTCTTCTCACTCTCCTCTGTTCTGGGCAGGCACCCACATTCATGCCTTTTGCTCCCTCCCCTGTAACTCCTTTTATAACGTCTGACTCATTTCAGGCCCTTTGTGTGTTCCTTTCTGGCTTCGTCTATCATGCTGCCTGCCAATTTCTTGCAATCTTTGCTCCTCCGCTCAGCATACTTTCTGGCTGCTTCTCAATTCTCATTCTTCAGCAATTTCAGTTGCTTACCCCAATGAACATTCTCCTCCCTTTGCTTCTTGTATCTTTGTGGGAGATAGAAAATTAATTGTTTATTTCCAATTTTGGCATTCTCCCTCCCTGTACCTCCCAGACATTGAGTCTCTACCTCACTGGGGGGGAAAGTAATGAAAATAATAATAAAATTTGCTTTTGTAGGGGCATAAAGGGAGCGATCCCTTTCTTCTCCATCTTAAGGGTCATAGCTGACACCCTATAACAAAGACAGGTTAGCAAGACAAAAGCATAACAAATCTATTTGATCATAGCGTCATGTGACACGAGAGCCTTTAGAATGAAGATCCAAAGATGCAGAGGTAACTGTCTATATTTGTACCTTGGTTCAGTGAAGTGTGGACAGCTGTGTAGAAATATGACTGGGCAAAATTGGTATGATCTAATGCTAATAGGCCGAGTGCGGAAACTCAGCAAGGCCTGTCCATATTTTTCTTGGCCTCTCTGTGCAGCATTCCTTCCTCCTGGGTACGCGGTAGAACCCTCTCTGGAATACGGGTCTTAATTTCTTTATGACCAGCTATTACACAGAAAGGTGGGGCAAGGCAGAAGATTAAAGTAATATTCTGGGGCTTTATGGCTGCCTTTGGAGGAAAGTGGTTCTGGTTTCTATGACCTGCCTTGGGGAAGGGGAATTCTGGTTTCTATGGTTTCCTGGTGGGAGAATGAAAGGTGAGAGACAGGAAGGCAGAGGAAGGTCAGAGAGAGACTTTGCTTCTAAGGCAGCTTCTTAGGCTTTTTACTTTGAGTTGTCATTTTCTGAGCCCCAACACTTTTACTCCAGCATTGTCTAGGTACCATTGGCTTTTGAAGCTGGGATATTACCATATTCACCAGTGATTTTTCCAGTCATTGCTCTACTTTCAACTCCTCTCAACTTCGTTTTTTTCCCTTTAATAAAAGTTGCCAAACAACTTTATAAAGTGACTAGAAATATATCAAAATTAAGATCTTTTACCAAGGACCACTTTGTATATCTGAATATATATGAGTTAATGAGATGACTGAGGGGCCCCCTTGTGCGTATGTGTTTATGTGTCTTTGTGATTGTGTGTTTTATTTCACAGATAAGATTGTTGCTGGTTTAGGTTGATGAAATGACATGAGACTTTTTGAAAATTTATCTTGGAATTGCAAGACTCACTGTGCTAGAAAGAACCTTAAGATTATTCAGACTCAGTCTTTTATTTATAAGAAGGAGATTTGGAACAGAGAATTTAAGTGGTTTGTCAAATAATTAAAAAAAGCTATTATTTATAGCTTATGTACTGAAGACTTCATCTAATTGCTACTCAAAGCAAGCCAGTCCTGTAGTAAATATTAATATGCTATATTATGGTGAAACTTTAGAAATCTTCCAGGTAAAATCAGGAACAAGGCAACAATGCCTGTTATTACTTCCACTCTTTGACATTGTTCTAGAGGGTCTAGCTCAATAAGACAAGAAAAGTAGTGTTTTATGTATAAAAAAGGAACACCTGGAAAAGTTAAGATGGCCATAAAGT
>NW_012143856.1:5863997-5878237 GCF_000956105.1 Propithecus coquereli | reverse complement strand
AGCCTATTTGGAGCATTTTTCTTCTATTTCTGGCTAATTTAGCTAGAGGTCTATTGATTTTGTTTATCTTTTCAAAGAACCAACTTTTGTTTGGTTGATCCTTTGTATCCATTTGTTTGTTTCCATTTCGTTTAGTTCTGCTCTGAGGTTTGTTATTTCTTTTCCTCTGCTAGCTTTGAGTTTGATTTGTTCTTCTTTTTTGAGTTCCCTTGAGGTGTGACATTAGGTTGTTAATTTGTGATCTTTCTGTCTTTTTTTTTTTTTTTGCAACCAAAGATTAGATTTAATGACAATCAGCTAAGCCAGGTGACAGAGTGAGCAAATACGCTACATCGATTGTTAAAGCTTCTGTTGATGTACACACATTCTGCTATGTTTACACACAAAGAAAATACCATTGTTCAATTAACAATTCAAGAAATTGGTTAAGTTTTAAAGACTATCCTTCCTGAAATGGGTTTTTGGGTTTTTAAAACATATTAAACATAGAACTATATGTATTGTGAGAACAGTGAGCCTTAGTTTTGACATCCCACAGTATTAGAAACATTAGGACATTCTTAGAAATTTTAAATTACTTCAATGAAGAATCAGTACAGCCCAGACAGCATTTGCTAGAAAGGTGAAACAATGAGTGTTTAAAAATCACAGACACTGGGAATCACATTTTTAGATTATGCATAAATAGTACTTAAATTTGAGAAAGAAAATTGATATATATGTGCCTTGTATTTAATGTTTATTATGAATGTAACCATTAAGAAAATAGCCTCATATTTATTTTGAATGTATACATGGAGAAAACTAAGTTATCTTGTCTTTGAAATGATTGTTTGTCCTCCCACCTCTGCCTGGTTATAATAAATATTGTCTTAGTATGGAGGTCAGTGTGCACAGGCTTCAGCACCCACACTGCGGGGGCTGGAGTCAGTGCTACTACACTATGTTGTACGAGCTGTTAACACCAAGTATGCATCTGGGGAATGATCTCCTCCCCAACAGGTGACAGAGTTGGGAACAGACATACAAGGAATTGTTTTTCCTATTTGTTGAAAGTATACAAAGTAAATCAAATCGTTCTATTTTGAACCTGTACAAATTGAGAATAATCTTTATAATATTCATACTAAATACTTAAGCACTCGATAACATCTTTTAATGCAACAATATACAAACTGCATGCAATTACTATCTCTTTAATTCAACCTACATATTGTTCAGTCTTAACACTTTCATGTTCTGGGTTTTCTTCCTCCTTAACCAAGTTTGGAACACACACAGTTCCTGAGAGCGGCTACCTAACAGCCCACTGAAGGTACAACCACCCATTGTGTGGTCTCCCCTTAACTGACTGACTTAAACTCGATCCACTGACTGGCACCACGAACTTCAAAAGGCGGGTCTCTGCTGTAGATGTGGTAACCTAGTTCCTCCAAAGGCGGCTCAGGATCAGCCGTGGCAAACTGGGCACCATCCTCAATTTCTTTCCTCACTTCCACGTCAATTTCGTTTAATTCTTTAACACTGGCAAGATTGTTGTTCACCATTCTATCCTTGAGAAGCATAATAGGGTCACTCTTACTTCTTACTTCCTGAATTTCTTCTCGCGTTCGGTAACTGACTCCAGGGTCACTCATGCTGTGTCCATGGTAACGACAAGTCTGCAACTCCATCAGGGTGGGCCCCTTCCCAGATCTACAATAGGCAGCTGCAAACCTTGTTGCCTCTCGGACACACAGGATATCCATTCCACCTACCCTCAGCCCAGGAATGAAATCGCCTCTCTTGTAGTAATCAGTGCTGGCTGCTGCTCTCTCCACGGACGTCCCCATTCCATAGCGGTTATTCTCACAGATGAAAATACAAAGCAATTTCTACAAAGCTGCCATGTTGTAAGCTTCAAATATCTGACCCTGATTAGCAGCGCCATTGTCATATAAAGTCAGACAGACCTCATCTTTTCCATTATACTTACAGGCCAAGGCAATACCAGCTCCCGGGGGCACCTGGGCTCCCACGATGCCATTGCCCCCGTAGAAGTTCTTGACATACATGTGCATCGATCCTCCTTTCCCTTTAGCACAACCTCCTTTTCGTCCTGTAAGCTCTGCAAGAATTTCTCTGACAGAAAGGCCCCGAGTGAAGGTAAAGCCGTGAGCCCGATAGGCTGTGATGAGATGGTCTGTGGGATTTATGCCAGCCTCCAGGCCCACACAGCAAGCTTCCCGACCATCACACAAGTGACAGAAACCAAGAATAATTTTCTGTTTGTACAGCTGATCTGCCTTTAACTCCATTCGGTGCACAGTTTGCATCATCCTGTAGTATTTGAGCCCGTCCTCTCTGGTGAGCACTGTCGTGACAGAAGGACCCTCTTCCAGCCGGTGAAGGTCACATTTCTTAATTTCAAATGTAGCATCATTTGCAAAATTACGGGATGCCACCAGCACTCTGCTTGCGGGCTTCTGGGCAGCGCCAGACAACACGCGGGAGACGGCGGCGAGCATCTCCTCATGGAGCGGGGGCAGTGGCGGCAGCAGCGACTCCCAACAGCCCAAAAGGCACGGTGCGCCCTGGAGTCCCCAAGTCTCCTCCTTTCTGTCTTTTTGATGTAAACATTTAAAGCTATAAATGTTCCCCTTAGCACAGCTTTTACTGTATCCCATAGATGTTGGAAGCTGTGTCACTTTCGTGGTTCAATTAGAAAAATTCTTTGATTTCCATCTTGATTTCATCAATAATCCAAGGATCATTCGGCAGCAGGTTGTTTAATTTCCATGTATTTGTGTAGTTTTGAGAGTTCCTCTAGGAATTGTTTTCTAATTTTATTCCACTGTGGTCTAAGAAGATGCATGGTATGATTTTGATTTTTCTAAATTTTCTGAGACTTGTTTTGTGGCCTAACATATGATCTACCTTAGAAAATGTTCCATGTGCTGATGAGAAGAATGTAGTAGGTCATTACATATGAAATGTCCTATTTCACATTAAAAGTGTAGTTTATCATATCTCAAACAAGAAGCAGTACAATTAATCAAAGTATGTGTCTGAACTGTCAACACAGTTTTGCCATCTTAACGGTAGCTTGTTTATGCCACCAGCGAAGAAGCCTAGAGAGCCAGTGGCGATGAAATCACGAAAGGTGTTTTCCATAGCTTGTTGAAAATGGAATATTTTTCCTTGCAAGAAGTGGTCCAAAGCCTGAAAGAAGTGGTAGTCAGTTGGTGCAAGGTCTGGGGAATATGGTGGATGACAGAGAGTTTCCAAGTCTAGCTTCTGTAGTTGGAGCAGCATTGTTTGTGAGACATGTGATCGAGTGTTGTCTTACAAGAGGATTGGCCTGTGTCTATTGACCAATCTCGGCTGCTTAATTGCAAACATCCTCGTTATTTCATCCATTTTGTTGCAGTAGACATCCTCTGTAATTTGTTCACCAGGTTTCATGAAGCTGTAGTGGATAATACCAGTGCTGGACCACCAAACAGACACTATTAGCTTTTTTTGATGAATATTTGGTTTGGGACTTGTTTTGGCACTTCATCTGTATCCAGACATTGTGCTGAATGCTTGCGATTGTCAAAAGGAATCCATTTTTCCTCATATGTAACAATACAGTATAGAAATGGTTCACCTTTAGTCATGACAGCAAAGAAAGGTCAGCTTCAAGATAATTTCTCTTCTGACGCTCGTTTAATTCATGAGGTACCAGTCTATCCAGCTTCTTTACCTTGTTCATTTGTTTCAAATGGTCCAATATTGTTGGAATAGTGACATCAAACCTTGCTTCTAATTCACATGTAGGTTGAGATGGATTCGCTTCCACTACAGCTTTCAGCTCATCATTATCCACCTTGGTCTCGGGTCACCCATGTAGCTCATTTTCAAGATTAAAATCACCAGAACAGAACTTCTCAAACAATTGATGTACTGTGCATTCATTAGCCACATCTTTCCCAAATATTTCATTGACATTTTGCGCTATCTGTGCTGCATTGGTTCCATGACGGAACTCATATTTGAAAATAAGACAAATTTTTGACTTATCCATGGTTTCACAAACAATTGCTCTAAAAAATTTTGAAAGATAATCGCAAGCCAAACTATGTGTTTGAAAGAACACGGATATACCTTCACAATAAAAATAAAACAAGAAGTATTAAAGTGAAATGTCATCGATATCAACTGTCAAACTTAGTACTTAAGGAAATCGGACATTTCATACCTAATAACCTAATAAATTTTGCAGTTTTGAGGTAGAATGTTCTATAAATGTCTGTTAGGTCCATTTGTTCTAGAGTCCTATTTAAGTCTAATGTTTCTTTGTTGCTCTTCTGCCTCGATGATGTGTCTAGTTCTGTCAGTGGAGTGTTGCAGTACCTGGCTATGATGATGTTGCTGTTTATTTGTTTCCTTAAATCTAGGAGAATTTGCTTTATGAATCTGGGAGCTGCCGCATTAGGTGCATATATATTTTTGATTGCTATATCTTCTTGTTGAAATTATCCCTTTATCATCATATAATGACCATCTTTTTCTTTTTTTGCCATTGTTGACTTAAAGTCTATTTTATCTGATATGAGAATAGCTACCTCTGCTCACTTTTGGTTTCTGTTTGCATGGAATATTTTTCCTTTACCTTGAGTCTATGAGAATCTTTGTGAGTTAAGTGGTTTTCTTGCAGATAGCATATATTTGGTGTGTGTTTTTTAATCCATTCAGCCAATCTACATCTTTTAAGTGGGGCATTAAGACCATTCACATTCAATGTTAGTATTGACACAATATGATGTTCTGGTCATCATGTTGATTGCTACCTACTTGTACTCTCGCTTGTGTTACTGTTTTATAAGAGCTATGATTTTTAACTTTTGGGTGTTTTTACACTGGTGGGTTTCAGTTGTTTAGTTTCATGTATGGACCACATTTAGGTATTTCTTATAGGGCAGGTCTAGTAATAATAAATTCCCTTAGTGTTTGCTTCTCTGGGAAAGACTTTATTTCTCCTTTATTTGTGAAACTTAGCTTTGCAGGTTACAAAATTCTAGATTGGCCATTATTCTGTTTAACACATTAACTGCCATGAGAGTTATATTTAAATCATTTTAGTTTTGACCCGGGGCCACATGAAGCATATATAAAATCTTAATTGTTGGTGATCTTATTGTTACAATTAATATTGGCAATTTAATTCTAAAAATGTGGATTAAATTAATAGAACTCAATAAACTTCATTTTTCTATTTAATGTTTCCCTTTAAGTTAGACTCGAAGTTGTTATACTATTTTTGTAATAAAATATTGTGGCCACAAGGAAAAGTTTGGTTTTTTGTGTGTGTGGTAGTCAATGTGTTAAGGAGACTAAAGATAGGATCCCATTCCTTTCTGGCTTATAAAGTTTCTATTGGTAAGTCTGCTGTTAGTCTGATGGATGTTCCTTTGTAAGTTACTTGATATTTTCACCTTACAGTTTGTAGTTCCTCCTTCATGTTGACATTGACCAGCTTGATGACTATGCTTTGGTGATGCCCTTTCTGCAGTGAATCTCCCAGGTGTTCATTGAGTTTCTTATATCTAAATGTCTAAATCTCTAGCAAGACCAGGAAGGTTTTCCCCAATTATTCCTTCAAATAGGTTTTCTAGGCCTTTTGCTTTTTTTCTGTACCCTCAAGGATGCCTATGATTTTATATTTGGTCATTTTACATAATTTCATATTTCTCATAGACTTTGGTTGTTATGCTTGAGTCTTTGCTCTTTATTTTTTGACTGACAGAATTAATTAAAAAGAGTTGTCTTCAAGCTCTGAAATTCTTTCTTTTGCTTGGTGTAGTCTATTTTTAAAACTTTCCACTGTGTTTTGTATTTCCCTAAATGAATTTTTCATTTCCATAAGTTCTATTTGTTTTTTGTTAAATATATCTATCTCTTTAGTAAATTTTTCATTCATTTTTTGAATTATTTTTTTAGTTTCTTTGAGTTGATTTTCCATTTTTTTCTGAGATCTAATTCAATTTCTTTACAATCCATATTTGGAATTCTCTATCTGTCATTTCAGTATTTTCATTTTGATTGGGATCTTTTGCTAGAGAACTAGTGTGTTCATTTGGGCAGGTCCTTGCACTCTGATTTTTCATACTCTCATAGTTCTTGTACTGATTCCTTCTAATCTGAAGCGCCTCTTACTTCTTGTTTTTGGATTTTCTTTTGCTTAGATGGGCTTTTTCCCCCCTCACTTTTAAGGGCCTCTTAAGGGTGTGCCTGTAGCATAGGTTGGGTAAGAACCTTTGGCTTTGCTTATGGGTACTTTGAAGGGGGTCTAGGTTCTGGATGGATACCTTGGTTATAGATATCCTTAGTGTGGTGGTTTTCTTAATTGCTAGTTATTCGTAGGCTGTAGCTGTGGCATACTATGTACATGGGTAGATTCCCTGTTTCTTATTGACAAGGGAAGATGGAGGTCTTTGAAATCCCTTCTGTTTCCCCAGCACTGTGGTCTTCTTAAGAGTCTAAATTAGATTGGGACATACAGTTTAATCTCTAAGCCAGCATGTGATACTTGTGAGTAAGAGTCAGCCACGCCCTATATGACTGAATCAGTAAATGCTGTAATGGGCTGTACAAGTTGTCCTCCCTGCCAGCAGGTGGCACTTGTAAGAAACAGCCAGCTGCAGTGTTGTTTCATGGAATTAGTGACTGGCTCTAGTCCACCAGGAGGAGAATCCAGATGTTCCAAGTGGTGGGCAGGGCCCTGGAGCTCCCAGGGGACTCCGTGTTCTACCACAGCAAAGTTGGGTGGAGGAGTGAAGCTGGGCAGGGCTGGATCTGGTGAGCCTGTCTTCAGGCTTCACAAAGGCAGGCACAAGAACTGTCTCAGCAGGGTCAGCTCCCAGGCTGCTAGGGACAGCCAGCAGGGAGGGGCTGAAGTGGCCCCACCAAGCCAGAAAGTCTGCTTGATGGGGAAGGGTAGTCTGGGATTCACGGTCTGTCATATGGGAGTGGGTTTCACTCTTTCCCCTCTTCCCTTGCCCTGTGGATCTCCTTCCAGTGTCTGGCCACAAGCAGCAGTCCAGACTAGCTGAGCTCACAGGCAATGGTGCCACAGGCTGGGAGCTTCCCTGCCCAGGATCCTGCCCTGGACTGAAAGTGCAGCTTTCCCGTGGGAGGAGGGGTGATTTGCAAGTGCTCTCCAGCTGTGACCCACAGCACACTCTCCTTTTACTTCTGCCCACATGGGCTCCCTTGCCTCCCAAGATTAGTTCACCAATCTCTCCTCTCCTCCATGCCCCCAAGCAACATAATCAAGTCCTGTGGGTGTGAGATCTGGCCTGCAAGCCTGTTCTCTGATCCCCCAAGTTTGATCCCTGATCATACCTGGGAGAAGCATGCTGGTCCTGCATTATCCGTGGAGTGCTCCAATAAGTTTTATGTCCCTCCACTTCAGGGTATGCCCTCCTCTGCTAGAGCAGCCAGACAGGCAGCACTGGGGATGGCCAGTGGGCAGGGAGCTCACAGTCTGCGCATCCCTTGGTCAGTTGCACATCTTTAAGAGGAAAGGCGTGAGCCCTACTCTCTGTGGAAGCCTGGGTGCGGTGAGCATGCCAACAGAGGGGAAGCAGCCACTTCTGAGAGCTCTAGCTCATCATCTCTTAGGGCACCCATGCCAACTGATGTGGGGACTGCCATGGCTGCATCAGCAGCTCTGAGTGGGAGAGGGGATGAGGAAGAGAAGAGTCTGAATGGAGAAAAGCTGGCACTCTGGTCCGCCTTGTCCCAAGGGGTCCCCCCTGGCTTGCTGCACTCTCCTCTCCCTGAAGTCAGCCCTCCCTGAATGTTAAAGCTCTAGGATCACACAGTTCCCCCAGGACCCATTGGCCCCCTTTGGTCACTGCAGTCTGGGCAGGTGTTGGGACACGTTTGTATGGGGACCAGTGACAAGAAAAGTGAAGGGCTGAAGCTCTTTGGGGAGGACAAAGGCACACAATGGGTGGAAAAGCAGTATGGAGCCTGCTGCCTCGGCTTGGGTCTATGGTGAGGCAGAGTGACCCTGAGGGGGTTGGCAGCCTGGTGCTTTGTTCTCAAGAAGTTCCCAGTAACCTGATGGCAGCAGCTTTCAGGGTCATGAGGGTAGAGAAGCTCTCCAACAATTTGGGAGCTTCCATTCTGCCAGAGGTGTGAAGGGAGGAGAAACAAACACTCCCACCTACCCTTTCCATGGGACTCCAAATTCCTTGGAGATTGATCTCTGCTGAAATCTTGCTCCTTCTTGTTCTCTTCTGCAACTTTTTCCTGTGGAATTTCCAATAAGTTCTGCTACTTTCCCCTCAGAATTAGACCTGGGCTATGTTTTTTTCCTTCTAAAACTTTTCCTTCTTTCTGAAATGATCTGGTGACCGATGTCTCTAGTCAACCATCTTGCCTCCCCTTCCCACTGTTGTTGTATGGTGTATTTGTTTGTTTTTAACTTAGTGGCTGCTACCTTGAAGTTGCTGGGCTACTATAGGGAGATTATAGTCTCAATCTAATCTTTACCCTGAGGCTTTTTTAAGCACATAAGAGGTTTTCAAGGCATTTATTTCTGAATGCCTTGCCTAACTATCTCTTGCATTTAGGATTCCAAAGCAGTTGACTTTTCTGATAATGCAAGGGCTGTGGACTCCTTTGATTCACCAGAATGCTTTAGGCCATCATCTCTTTTCTTATACCTTGCTGAATGTAACCAATGGCAACCTGCACATGCATTTAATGTTCTCTTTTCCTACCACTTCCTTACACCTGCTAGCCTTCTGTGTTACTAAAGGTAATAGTGTTACCATATTTTGACCCTGCATAATGTAGATCACCATCTTTCCAGCCTCCAATAAAAGTTTCCATGCCACCCACTACTAACAGTGTGGCCAACGACACATATTTTCAGTTTTGTTATGGTAGCATCCCTCTTCTCATATCAAATTTTGTATAGTTGGGGTGGCAGCAAGTTATGATATCTTAACAAATTAACCTTGTGACCCTGACCCTCACTCACACAATGTCCAGTGTGAGTTTTGCAATCCTTAAGAGCAGGTATCTCAGAGGTCTAGCTTCTCGTGCTCCACCGTCTGAACACAAGACCTTGCTAATCACTGCAGCAGGTAAAAAGATGGCATGAGCAGGTCACACCCTAACTTATCCATGTCTCAGCCCAGAAGTAACACAAGTATTTCTGCTCACAGTGCATGGGTCAACACTGGTTTAATAGTTTCACCAAGCTGCATGGGGGCAGGAAACTATGGGGAGCATGTGGCTACTTGTGAATACTCAATGACTTTGCCAAACTCTTTCTATAACAAATGTTTTGTAATACCATCCTAACTTGCTTGAAAGAGATAAACACAGACAATTTCATTTGCCTACAGATATACTATCTGTATTAGTTTTCTAGGCCTACCATAACAAAATCCACAGACTGGTTGGTTTAAACAGGAGAAATTTATTTTCTCACAGTTCTGGAGGCTGGAAGTCCAAGATCAAGGTGTTGGCAGGCTTCATTTCTCCTGAAGTCTCTCACCTTGGCTTGCCAAAGACTGCCCTCTGACTATGTCCTCACAGGGTCTTTTCTCTGTATGTTCACATCCCTGGTGCCTCTTCCTCTTCTTGTGAGGACACAGGTCATATTGGATTAGGACCCCATCTTTGTGATGTCACTTCACATTAATTACCTCTTTAAAGGCCCTGTCACACTGGGGTTAATACTTCAACATATGAATTTGAGGAGGGAACAAAATTCAGTCCATAACAATATCAAAATAATAAAAATGTCCTAACTATACTATGAAATAAAAATAAAGTAAATTTATGGTGAAACCATATGTATTAATATTTCAAAATGTAAATTATAGACATCACTACAGTAGAAGACACTTTGAAGTAGTCAGGGGCTTTCATCCACTTATAATGAAAACATTTATATTTAAGAAAAGAAAAAAGAGTAGAAGTCAATTATACAAAGTAGTTGGAGGACAAAAACAACAGTGGCATGAATAGCACTAGGATAAAACCTGATAAGATATATAATAATAGACGAGAATGGTTTGTATAAGGTAAGGGAAAGAGCAAAATAGCATTGGATGAAGTAGGGATAAATGCCAAGATTAATAACATGTTTTCAAAGTGTAGTGTTCAAATAATCCTTTTGTTATGACATGGCATGAAATAATATAAAAATATTATCATCTCTCCTGAAACCTCCCTACATGTTGAAGCACACATTTAGTCTCAAAATTTTACAAAGACTCTAGGAATCATAGCTTTCGATAGATGATGGAGAATAGAGGATGTTTTTGAAAAAGGAATTTCTAAAACAAAAGACTAAGGAAAACTAGTCTTCTAGGCCTTTGGAGACAGTATCAGAATAATGTCTAAATTCAACAGGCAGCCCAAAAATAATAACTAATTTCATTATGCAATTTTCAACATATATGTGTTTATCACCATGCCACGCACAAAAAATAAAAATATATAGGATGACTATAATATGAAACTCTTTTAAGTAACAACTTATAAATAAAATTCAGTGAGATCCTCATGCTTCATATGATTCCATTAGATGATATTCAATTCTAGATCTTTTCAAAAGGATTTATTTTCTCTGTTGTACATGAAAGTCACAGAAGACAAAATAGTCCAGTTTTATGATTTTGGTGATTTACATACCATGAGCACTGTTGCTGTCAGTGAATTGCTTTTCTGAAATGCTGAATAATTCTTGGTGAAGTTCCAAACAAAACAAAGTATAATGGTAACTGAATTAATGTGGTAGTTGCATTCCTGGAAAAATCAGTACATAATAAAATCTCGTGAAAAATATTTAGTATTAACAGGTAAAATAGGATCTTCACTTAGATGATTTTAAATAGGTGTTTCACTGAGACATCTGAAAGTCATTCAGGACATACAAGATTGTTGTACAAGACTATCCTGCACATGGCAGGAAATTAGCCATGCCTGGCCTCCACCTACTAAGTATCAGAAGCTCTCCACCATAACTATGTCGACCAAAAATATTACCATCAGTTTCCAAAACACCCCCTGGGGGGCAGTGTAGCCCTGTTGAGAACTAGTGTTCTGTCTCTACTTGGATACTATTTTCTAAAATTCTATAATTTATCTCTCTCTCTTACATTATTCTTATCACAGACCACTCTTTATCTTTTTTTCTGGAATCTCTCAGAATGGAAATCATGTCTTAATCCTTAATGTCCTCTAATAGACTACAGACTACATACTTACCTTTCTAAAACATAAATCTGGACGTCTGGTCAAGACGGTGTGTGATTTTCCATGGAAGACTACCCTTCCACCTCTCACCTCCACCTGAAAATAGCAAAGATATAATATAAGAAAATATGCGAACATATATTAATAGTTATCTTCACAAACAAATGCCTCCAAAAATAGAGAACAAAAATACAAGGATGATAAGCACTATGTCTGGGATCTAAAACAAACAGAATTTTCCCCTCTGCTGTGTAGCAGGGATTGAAGTCCCCAATCATTTTGAGGAAAAACATCAGACAGGACTATGTGTGCAGCCCAATTGTCCTGCCATAAGGGTTTCCTCACCCATTAACCAAAGTCAGTGCATCACCCCTGCACCGGCCTGTACAGAGCCATTGCCTAGACTGACCAGGAAGGAGCAACAGGACCTGAACCAAATGTCTTACTTACTCACCTGCAATATCTCTTCAAACAAAAGTCCTGATCCACTTTTTTTAATGGAGGACCCTGCAGAAACCAGCAGAAGCACAAGACATCAACAGATATAAAGATGGCAGGGAAGCTGGAGAGAGACACACAAGAAACTTCTATATAAGATGGACTTGCAAACTAAAATTCCAAAGCACATAATGATAAGATGAAAAAGAACTAAAGTAATTTTAAGACATTCAACAAATGGGAAGATTCAATTCCAAATAAACAAAAATAATAGAAAAATCTTCTAGAAAAATAAATGTCCTTAAAATTCTCAATACTTTTAAAAAAGGAATAACATCAAAAAAAGCCAAAATAAAAACTATATAAAACAAATATCTATGCATCAAGGACAGTAGAGGAGGAAGAGAAGGAGGAGATGATATGAATGGGAGGAAAAGCAGCACTAGGAATCTTATAAATTAAAATTTTAATTATTATAAAAAATTAAATAGAAATCCTAGCCAAAGAGAGTATTAATGAATTGGAAGAGGTACAGGAAAACTGAACCAGAGCCAGCATAGAGATATAAAGAGACTTTTTTTAATATTAAAAGGATTTAAGAGTCCTGTAGTATAGACTAAAATGCTCCAAGAGGAAGCTAATCAGCATTCCAGACATGGAGAGCAGTGAGAATGAATAAGAAGTGGCAACTGAAAATACCGTGTTGATAATTTTCCTGAATCTCGGAAAAAGGTGATCTTCACATAAAATGGACATATTCATTACTGAGTAGTATAGTTAAAGGTAAACACATACCTGGACACACCTGGTATAAAGACAGACAAATAAAGCAGTGAAACAGATAGAGAAGGTCCTTAAACCATTCTTTATAAAATTAATAAAGGGCCACAAGGTGGGAACTGTTGTAGGGGCCTAAATTCTGCAAAAGTATAGACACAGTTAAAAAAAAAATCACCAGCCATTGTTCCCTAGCTTGTTTCCTATAATTGCTTACTACACAGGAGTCACATAACTGATGGTCACAAGATTCATAGCTTTCTTAATTGCTCCCATAGACAACATCACCTTTGTGTAACCTAAGGCTGGTCTTTGAGATATCTTCCAGACCCTACATTCTTGTGGACCAACTGACCCAACCAGACCCGTGGCCCATACCTCACTCAGCTGGTCTTGCACCCCCACCCAGGAACTGACTCAGCTCAAGAAGATAATTTCTATATCCCTTTGATTTCACCCCCAACCCAACCAATTAGCAATACTGATTCCCTAGTCCCCTACCCACCAAACCAGCCTTAAAAACCCTAGTCTCCAAATTCTCAGGGAGACAGATTTGAGAAATTTCTCCATCTCCTCACTCAGAGCTTGAAATAAACTCTCTGCTGCAATCCCTGCTGTCTCTATGCATCAACTTCCTTCTGTGCTGTGGGCAATATAACCCAGCAGGGCCATAACAGTCCCAAAAGAGTCCCACTCCTACATGGGCACTCAGTATGTGATATAGGGAGTGTTACAAATCAGCCAGTTATTCTCAGCTTTCATAGTTTAGTGACAGGTCTATGAAAATAGGAATTCCCACTTCGTATTTTAATATGCTTGTATTTAGAAATTTTTTTGACAATTAAAAGAAGTGAAAATAAATTGCACTATTACTTTCCTAAAGCCTCCCTATAATACTCACTATGTGAGTTTTTGACACACTTTATGAAATAGCCATTTTAAAATTTTTCACATCAATAAACCCTGTGAGCCATTTGAGGAAAACTCTCATTTTTCTAAGAAATGACAAAATAGAGTGCATGATGCCCAGATGTAATTGAAAGACTGACCAAATTATATTTTAACTCTATGTAAAGAAGATAAAACCCACTCTGTGTTTTATGAAAAGTTATTATAATTTCAAAAAAGACAGATAAAGACAATCCAATGTGAGAAAACTTAAGTCTCAATTAAGATAAATAGAGCATCAAAGTATTCATAGTTTACTTGTGGTCTGATGAAAGGAATTCCAGCCAAACCCCTTGTTAGGAGAACAGAGAACACAGAAATTTCCATACCTGGAGCTGGGTGCTTGATTTAGGTACTGGAAGATAGAGTAGCAAACTTTCCACAGAGACATTTGAAGGAAACCAAATATTTCACCCCAAAATAACTGAGAGTCTGGCACCTTTAAAGATCTGGAAAAAAAAAACACATTTACCATCTATTTCCTCTCAGGGCTGCTACCTGTGGCATACCATCTGTATAACGAGACCACCTTTGCCAGCCAAGCCTCCTCTTCTCCAGCTCCCATAATCTATTTTGCCACTGTCCAAGCCCCTATTCTTTCTGTAACCTCAAGGTGGTATAAAAGCATCAACCTTCTTTCCTTTCTTTGAGATTTTCTAATTTGTAAGACTCCTATGTATGTTAATAAACTCGTATGCTTTTTCTTCTATTAATATTCCTTTTGTGAGTTGATTTTCAGTGAACCTTCACAGGGTGAATGAAAGAGAAGTTTTCCCTTGGCCCCAACACAATTTATACAGAAAAGAGGGGAAATTAGACAAGCTTTT
>NW_012143856.1:5861261-5862992 GCF_000956105.1 Propithecus coquereli | reverse complement strand
GTATTCTGTAAGATAGACTTAAATGATCTAGCACATGTATAGTTGAAGTTGCAGAAGAAGAGAGAGGGAATAGAGCAGAAAAATATTTGGAGGAAATTGTAGCTATTTTACAAATTTGATGGACAAAATGTCAAGTCACAGAGGCAGGAAGTGCAACAAATACCAAGCACAGGCTGGGTGTGTTGGCTCATGCCTGCAACCCCAGCAGTTTAGGAGTCCAAGGAGGGAGGATCACTTGAGGCCAGGAGTTCAAGACCAGCCTGAGCTGGTCTTGAGACCCCATCTCTCCAAAAAATTTTTAAAAATTAAAAATTAAAAAAAAGACACCTTCTACTGAAATAAAGCTTATAATTGTTTTATAAAACTATTACTAGTCTTTCATCATTGCTATTAATATAACAAATTGCTACAAGCTTAGTGGCTTAAAAACAACATAAATTTATCTTACACTCCTGTTCATTGATACAATTCTCACTGGGCTAAAATCAGGAAGTCAGCAGGGCTGCAATCCTCTTTGGAGGCTCTAGGGAAGAGTTTGTTTTATTTTTCCAGCTCCTAAGACCACTCACCATACTTTGGTTCTTGGTCCCCTTCCTCCATCTTTAAAGCCAGCAACTCTCCGACCCTTTATCTAGTCATCACATTTCTCTCTGAATGACTACAGCTAGAAAAATTTCTCTGGTTTTAAGGATTTATGTGATTAGATTGATACACTTTGATAATCTCCTCATATCAAGGTCTTTAACCTTAATCACATCTGCAAAGTCTCTTTTGCCAAGCAAGGTAGCATATTAACCCACAGGTTCTAAGAATTAGGATATGGACATCTTCGGGAGCCATTATTCTGCCTACCACAATTGGCAGAGTAGTAGGGCACAAACACGGGCTCAAGACCAGATATAGAACTAATCCAATAGCAGGCTTAGTGACTGGATCTGCAACATCACCAAAATCGTGTCAGTGCAGACGCACCAAAATACATTAGAACACTTGATTTTCACTGTGGACCTGAGGCCTAAGTGAAGACCAAAAAAAAAAAAAAACAGTCATCAGAGATGAGCAGGCACAGGTACAGAAGGAGAGAAAAGGGGGGAAAACTACCATTTGAAATGAGGCAGCAAATGAAAATACTATTACAAAATCTAAAGTTCAAAAGGCAGCCAGCAAAATATACAATCAGAATGTTTATTTACTCAAGACAAAATTGTATAAAACAAATTAACAAAGAAATTGTAATCGACATATTACAGTATTTAAATTGATAAAGGAATCATATTCATGAAAAATAATAAAAAATTAAGAAATTCAACTTGCAAAAATAAAATAAAAACATAGTTTTACTTAAAAAATTAAATTTTTGGAAGACACAGAGGTGAAAGTGTGTCCAATGTAAATCTCACAGGAATATAAGAAAAGTATGAAAGAAACAATGCAGAAGTAATTTTTAAAGAGATAATTATTCAACAGGATACAATCATAGTAATACCATAATCATCAAGGATGAAGAATTAATTCTAAAAGCTAAAAACAAATAACAAATTACTCTTAAAGGAACACAAACTCACAGTGAGCACAGAAATTGTATTGCTAAACTATATAAGGACAATACAAATAAAGAAAATTATAGAACAATTACACTCATGAACATAGATGCAGAAATTCTTTTAAAATAGAGCAATCAGGCCAGGTGTGGTGGCTCATGCCTATAATCCTAACACTCTGGGAGGCCAA
>NW_012143856.1:5847327-5848166 GCF_000956105.1 Propithecus coquereli | reverse complement strand
AGCACAAAGGAATAGATATGAGTATCTTAAAGCAATTTTAAGAAACCACCAACATGGTATGAATGTGTGAGAATACAAGTCAAATGTGGGCAAATATCTGAGAAATGCCACAATGCCACAATGTCAACACTTTCCTGTCCCCTTTCCCAATATACTTTCCTATAATTGGCTTGCCCTGGGCTACTGGACACGTAGCTGTGACTTTCAAAAACTATACTATTAATAGTTCTTCAACCTGTCAGATGATTTAACAATGTCTTCTCTGAACATGGTTAATGTACAAAAAAAAAAAATGGGGTTGGTCTCCATGTCCTTTTGCTGCTGCTACATAAACCTAGTGTTTGGGATTTCATTAACACAAAAAGAAAAATTTATTGAATATTCCCTATGTGTTAGCATTTGATCCACTGATCAATTAAAACAGCAGGGAAGAAAAAGAATAAAGTCCATCTGATTTCTTCTTACTGCCTTGGGACATTGGGGCCTTTAAAGATAGTAACGTGATAAATATAGAATAACTTCAATGGATATAGAATTGAATTTTTACACAGTTAAATGAATGTATTAATTAGGTTTCTTTGGCTTCAGGGAACAAAAAATAACTCCTCTTAACTTAAGGAAGGGGGAGAAATATACTAAAAGTCTATAAGGATAGTTCAAATAATGGAAGGGAAAGCTATTTTTAAAAAAAGGCTTCAGGAAGGACAGGAACTTGGGAAACTCCAGGGATCTTAGCAGCAGTAATTAATAGCTATTTCTTAGAGAATTAATACCAAGAATAAACCAGTCTCAACTGTTTTTTGTCCAGGAGAGCCATCTATTGCCTAAAGGAAGACTAA
>NW_012143856.1:5840625-5847277 GCF_000956105.1 Propithecus coquereli | reverse complement strand
ATAAACAAATAGGGGTCACTCAAGGAACATAAAAATGGTTTGTCTTCAGGAAGTTTATTAAATTTACTATACCATATTAACAGAATAAAATAGAAATAATATGTACACTTTTTAATTGTTCACATATAGCAATTCAATACCAAAAATTATTTGGTAAAATACAATCTCGCTGTATTAAAACAAAACAAAGCAAACAAACAAAACCACTAGCAAAGAATGGACTGGAACTCTTCTAACTTGATGTATTATTCAAGGTACAGTCAAAAAAATAGATCCCATACCAAATAGTCCTGTTGAAGGAATTTAACACATGGAATTAATTAAAGGTGTGGAGAGAGATGAAAGCCAAAAAAGGTGAAAGAAATTAATGAAGCAGAAGCTATTACATCCCCTTTTTTGTTTCCCCAAAAGCTGAAGGTAGCATAAACAGAGCCCAAGACCTAAGGCCACTAGGCAGGAGCTGAATGTATATGGAAACTGTCTGGGATGAGCTAGGACCATGAAATGAGGGACTGTCTTACAGGAGGTGGTGTCATGGAGGAGATGGAGCCACTGCCAGAGACACCTGAAGAAGCATCAAGAATGGGGCAGAAACTCCCTGACTTCTCTCGTTTTCTTCCACTCCAGTCTCCTAGCAATGCATAGCCAAAACCCAGTTGGTAGTGTCTGGGAGATGTAGTTTACAGGAAAAGAGCAGAGATCTGAGAGCAAAGAGAGAAATGATCAACACAGTTGATAAAGGATATCTATCAATGAGCCAAACTAACTTTGAAGACATTCTCTTAATGTCAGAAATAAGAAGAGAATGCACTCATCGCCACTTCTATTCAACAGCCTATTAGAAGACCTAGAAACACAAATGAAAAGATGGCAATAACAGGAAAGGAATGTATAAAACAGTCCTTATATGCTGACAATATGATTGTCCACATAGAAAATCCAAGAGAATTTCCAGACCTACCATTCAAATTAATGAGAGAGTTCAGAAGGGTAGGTCAATAAGCAAAAAGTCAATAACCAATATTATTTGCCATTAATAAGCAATTAGAAAATTTAAAAGAAAAAGATACCATTCTCTATAGCAATAAAATCTAAAAGGTATCTAAAAACAAAACTAAAAAAATTGTGCAAGACCCCCATGAAGAAATTTGAAAGACATTATTGAAGAGCTGATTAAAAGAATAGCAACACAAATAGTATTATTATACATACAGTATTATGGATGCCAGGGCTCAAGATCTTAAAAGTATCAAATTATCCACATTAATATATAAGTTTAATGTAATTCCAATCAAAATCCCAACATGGTCTTTTATGCAACTTGACAAGCTTATCCTAAAATCATATGAAAGATCGAAGTGGCCAAAATAATAAAGAAAAATGTAATGAACAAGGACTAAAGACCAGATATTAAGACATTTATTTTAAAGTTTTATAATTTAAGATGGGAGAGAATTGACAGGAATAAGCTGCCAGACCAGAAACAGAATAGAATCCAGAAAACAGACACAGATTCGAATATATAGACTTGGTATATGATAGAGGTGGCACTGCCAATGATTTAATAAATGGGGCTAGGATAACTGGATATTCAAAAGTAAAAAATTAAATCCTATGCCTACCCTATACAATAAACCAAAATAAATCCCAGGAAATTAAAACCAAAAATATTAAAAAACAAAATTTTAAAACATTTGAAAGAGAATATAGAATATTTTTATGATCTTGTTATAAAAAGAATTCCTTAAACAATACAGATTACACAAGTCACAAAGGAAATTATTAATAAATTTGACTTTAACACAGCAAAGGCTAAAGACTAGAAGAAGGCATCTGCAACATGTATCACTGAAAAAAGACTAGTACCTAGAAAAACAAAAGAATTCCTAAAAATTGATAAGAATAATATTAATAACCAAATTTTAAAATAGGTAAAGGATTGGAATATATACAAGTCACAGAATAAGAAACCTAAATGGCCAACAAACATGTGAGAAGATGATCAAACTGACCAACAACCAAAAGAACACAGATACAAACAGTATCATATTATTACCTACCCATAAAATTAACAAAAATGTGACAATCTGCCAATACCAAAATTTGGCAAGTATGTTGAGAAGCAATTATAGGATTGTAAAATTGGGACAAACACCTTGAGAAGCAACTTGTCAATGTCTAATAAAGCTGGTATACAAACCCTGTGTACTAGTTAGCTCTTGCCATAATAAAGATGCATAACAAATCACCCCAATAACCAGTGATGTAAAGCAATAATTATGCTCACAGCTCAATGGGAGAACAGACAAATGTTACAGTATATTCATATAATGGTCTAGTATGTGACAGTTTAAATGAATAAACTAAAACTATATGAATCAACACAAGTAAATCTCTGACACATAATGTGAAGGGAAATAAGCAAGTTGCAAAAGAATAACATCTAGAATGATACCTTTTATATTAAGTATAAAACTATGAAAAATTATGGTCCAGGTTGCCTACGACTAAACACTTACATGGTAAAAGCATAAAGTCATGCATGAAAGAAATACACACAAAATTCAGGATAGTGGTTACCTTTGAAGAGGAAAGAAGGGAAATAAAATTAGAGAAGGTGATATGGGGTATAGGGGCTCTCAACTCACAATGTTTAATTTCTTTCTCTTTGTTTTTAAGGAAAGATACCTGAAGAAAAAAAATGCCAATATCTTAAGGCTTGTTAAAGTTTAGTTATATGTGCATGTCATCTCATAATATTATTCTCTAAATTTGAAATATTTTTAATTTTAAAAAAGAAAAAGGATAAATGATTATACTCTACAACTAAAATATTAAAAACTTATAAATATGTGGGTAGCAAGAATTTTAAAAGAATATGAGAAAATGTAAACAGTTATTGAAGGACTATTTCTCTCATTTTAATTTCCATTGCTATTGTTACAATAAACCTTTTTATAAGAAATAATTATATAAAAGGTCTACAGAACACATGGGTGAACTGATAAAAGTTAGAAGGTCATTTGGGCTCCTGGTTGTTTGGGTTTTTAACCTCCCCCAATATATTTAATTGATATGTAGTACATTATAATAGATTGAGCTCTTAGATTATACTTTTAATCTAGTCAATAATTTAAATAATCAACATAGATTAGTCTAAGTAGAAGACAATTATCTTCTTAAAGATTTTACTATGTATTACTTGCTTTTTGATTGGAATACCCATACATACTTTTTAGTCTATAGTCTCCAGATTCAGCCTTTTATTTATAGAATATTAAATTAAATTTTAAATTTAAACCAAATATGGCAAAAGCATTTTCATGGTCCTGTGTGTTTATTACAATAGCCTGTCAGACAAACAGATTAGCTGACACAGAAACATCTCTTCCAGAAAAGTTATTTTGGGAAAGCCCATGGATATACTGATGGTTTCAAATTCCACATGTAGTCCCTCTAGACAGTTAATCTGCAACACATTTTATGTCACTCCTTTAGGCATCTGTGCTAGAACCTGTAGCAGCCAAAAGTCTATTTGCTTATATAAAGATCTAAGTAATAGTTTGAGGTCATACTGGGAAAACTCAGAGCCAATAAATTCAGCCCCACTGTACTTATGTCATGGTCTCCAGATGATTGCCCTGGCCTGAGGTGACCATTTATGGTCCAACTGTACAACACACATATGAGAAAACACCGCAGACTTAAAAATATCCATGCTGTTATGTGTTTTCTTATGACACAGTCACCACACTTGGAAGAGGCAACCGTATTGCCAAGAGGAGACTGACTTGGCTTGAGACAAGAACTGGGTGTGCCCCACGGTGCCAGGCTGCTACCAGATGGGAAGTGGTATTTGGCTTCAGAAAAATATCTATCAGGAACCGGCAGAGCCCCAGCCACAGACCAAAGTTCAAGGGCAGAACTCAAAGCCCTAGCAATACAGGAGATTGAGAAGAAGAAAGCCAGGACACAGGAGAAAAAGAAACTGATCATCAACCAATTTATAAGACAGGACCCAGTGCACAGGGATCAAGGCATTCAGACATCAATTATCATATAGATCCTTCTTGAGGGCCTACTGTGGGCCAGGCTCCGTGGGACCTGCTCTCTTTCTTCATCCAGGCCTAAGAATTCCTATACTTGTATATGCAGGTAAAATTATTGAAAGTCTACAACATAATGGCAAGAGAGATTATTCATGGTGAATAAAAGGAAAGAATTAGGCATTAGTGAAAAAAATTAAGTATTTTATCTATGCTACTTTTGGTACTACTTGGCTTTATTACCATGAGCTTATGGTAGTTCAATAATAATTTATAATTACATCATTTCTTAAAAATAAAGTAATGAAATGATGGTTTCACAATCAGCTCTTTGGATATGTGAACTGAGGCCTAGAGATATTAAGTCATGTAAATTTATATGTCAAATTGGTGCTAATGCCAATGGGACAATTTAGAGCACCCTGTTCTAATTAGAACACCAATTAGTGTTTTGTTTTATGTTTTTTGTTTGCTTTGTTTTGTTTACATTTATACCTTTTGATCAAGATATATGCTAAATATAAACATACTCAATTGGATATGGGCAGATTCCAAGAAACTTCACCATAAATTTTGAGAATTAAGGGAAGAAACTACTTGTCCTGCTTTATAAATTGCTTTTAAGGCATATTTTCATAATGCTCTATTTGAAGGCCAAAATCCTACCTTGGTTTTAATAATCACATTTATATCTGAATTCTATAAATACTGCAAAGCAGTGGGAACAGCAAGGAATCATAATTGCAGGAACATATTATTTAGGATTTGATAGACAGCTTTGATTTTATAAGAAACACGTAAATAACATCAAAGCCTAGCCCATTAAAAATTTTTTCAAATTTCTTCAGAAATCATCTCTAAAATGTCAGAAACAAGCCCAGCTTACCAAGTCTTGCTATCAAGCTGGGACTTGGCATCATTTTTTCCTGCCTCATCCCTTTTGGGCTACGTCAACCCTCATACTTTCCCACTGTGTTTCCGCTAGGTTTCCTCTGCTGGTCTCAGTCAATAACCACTGCACTCAAGGAACACTGCCCACATTAAGCTCTCAGTAGCACCTATTGATTTGAGATTCTCATTTTGCCTTCGCTTTACATCTTCAGTTTTAATTCATCTGTTCTTTTATCTAATCTTATCTCTTGATTATCACGTTTAGTCAGATGAGACTGACTTTGGATAGTCTACATATAACATCCACAAAAATGCCATTACATTTTTCTTTTACTTAATATTGGTCAAAATTAAATGGGGATACTGGAAATGACTAGAACGTACCAACTCCTAAGTTCAGAGCAGATAAGCAGGGGACAAGAGATGACATAGGGGGAGGGGGCATGGCAGGAGGCAACAAGTGGGAAATTTGGAAGAAGGTAAGGTTCAGTATTCGGGCTTCAGGAACAGGAAATAAGCAGATGTCAAGAAAGGCAGGCTGTCAGAGAGATCCAGTAGCAATTACACTAAAGGTATAAGAGCACCATGTAGGAAAAGATGACTGTCAATGTTTGCTGCCTACTTAATACCTATTTCAACTCCCTTTTTTTGCTAAAAAGAGAAAGGGGGAAAGAAAGAGGAGAGTGAGGGGAAGGAGGAAGAGAAGAAGGAGAAAGAAGAGGGTAAAAAGAAGAAAGGAAAAAATAACTGTTATTTCAGTGTCAATGTCCCAGGTAAATACTTTTATTAATATTTTTCAGTCTCCCTCATAGCTAGACATGGTTGTGTGGCCTCATTCTGTCTGTGGCAAATTGCATTAAAGTCCCCAATTCTTCACCCTCTCTATGGCCACATGATTTGCTATGTAAGTTTGCTGTCCTCTCTGACTCTGACTCTGACTCTGAGCTCATCCATGTGATCTGCTTTGGCCAACAGAATTATCCTTGCCAATTCTAAGCCTTGGTCTCAAAGAGACTGTGCACATTTGTGCTTGCTTACTCTTGCACCTCTGTTCTGCCTGGCATAGTCCACTAGTTCGAGGAAGAGGAAAAGAAACCAATGAGACAGAGCTGCCTCACCTAACGCTGGCCTCCACCAAGCCCAGCCTCCTCCAGCCCAGTGTGCTCGGCAGAACTCAGCAGAACCACTCCAGTGAACCCCGCCCTGATCAGCTGAACTTCAGAGCATGCTAAATAACTTTTTTTGTTGTATGCTACTGAGGTTTTGTAGTTATTTGCTATGCATCAAAAAGTAACTGATAAACTAACCAATGAGACATGTTGATACCAGATGGCAGAGGGAGTAAAGGCATTTTGAGGTTTAATTTGACCTACTGGCCACCTGTTTTAGGACTCTCAGTTATTTGGGGCTTCAAACTTTTCCTTTCCTTTTTTAAAAACATTTTATTACTCTTTTTTTCCTAATACTCTTCCTTTTCCTCTTTCTTTTAATATTGGCATTGGCATTGCTTTCATGCATTCTTTTTTTTGCTGTAAGTCCTATTAACATTCATCAAATACATCCCTTTGTGCTATGAAATACATACTTTTACAAATAGGATTTAATTTTTTAAAAGTAGCACAGAAATGGTATAGAGTGTTTTTGCGATAAATTGTAAAAAGGGCATAATAAATTATAGTAATCAAAGAAAAGATAAATTCTCTCTAAAATCAGGT
>NW_012143856.1:5837055-5839775 GCF_000956105.1 Propithecus coquereli | reverse complement strand
AAAAAAAAAAAGCTAAGGATTGTTTCAAAAGTAACAGGCCACAGGGCAAAGTCAAGAAACATTCATCATAATGATAAAATTACAAATCCCAGGTTTTACTTCTCCAGGAAGACCAAAGTAGAGTAAGAAGAATTAAATACTACAGAGAGATCCAGGGTCAAAACAGAGCTTCTGTTCTATTCAACAGATTCACCTACTTTATTCCTGCTAATAAAAAGGATAGAAAGTAAAATGTATAAAAGAATTTCCACTTTCAAAATTAACATCTCTAGAGAGCAAAGAAATAAAAGTTAAGTTTCTGCAATTGTTCTTCCTTGAAAATACAATACTGGTTTTTAAAACTTTCCTCCTTTGAACACAGAATAGTCATATAACTTTCACATTGGAAATGGTTATTATATAATGTATATCATAAAACTATTTCTGAACGTTTATTTTTCATACGTATAAGCTAAAATGCAAAGTAGGTTACATTTTATTAGAGCAAAGTTATTATTTCGTTGAATTAAGCTGATGGAGAGAATTAAATACAAAGATTAGCACAATTAAAATCAGTTAATAATTGTTTTAATATTCTTCTGGATCCAAATGAGTATTTCCATATAATAACAGTGGAATGCACAATTATGTATTAAATGCCAAGTCAATTAATCATGTTAAAGGTGCTGATTTAAATGCCAAAAGAATTAACATGACCTTTAATTTATCAAGAACTCTTGGCATTTGGAAAAGAAAGGATTTAGAAAATAGTGTTCTGAACATACTTCAGTACTCTCAGGAATAATTTGAACTTGTTTCTTTTAAAGATAGTCTTCTCCTCGAATGCAATATTATGAAAAGAGCTAAGTATTTTCATGAAGGAGCATTTAAGCATCCCTCTAAGTGAGAGAGGCATATTAACACTCAAAAGTTGTTTAGACTATGGATTTATCTTTTTATCCGTAAAGTAAATATCTCAACTGTAGCATAATTTGACATTCTGGTACATCTGGACATAATCCTCAAGGCAGAAGAGAAGCTTCACTGGAAGTCTATTTTTCAGGAAACCTTTAAAGTTAATTCATCCTAAAAGAGGCAAAGGTAAATAAAAATAAGGAGGGCTACTGTAGGCATAATTCTGAGATGGCCCCTGACGGTGACCTGCTCTGTCCTTGGACTACAACTGTGATGAGCTGACATGTCTGTAATTATGTTATCTTATCTGGCAAACGGGTTTTGCAGTAGCAGTTAAAGTGACGAATCAGTTGACTCTGAGTTAATCAAATGTAAGGTTATTTGAGTGGGACTAATATAATCACAAAAAGTTTTGAAAGCCAGAGAATTTTGTCTGGCTAGGAGGTCTGCCACTAGCCACAGGAAATCAGAGAAATTCAAAAGCACAAGAAGGAAGCTACATACCACTGCGGGCTGTGAAAATGGATAGGACCGTGGCTGGGGACTGGAGAGAGACCATTAGGATTGAGAGCAACCCCTGGTGGACAGCAAGAGAATGGTACCTCAGTCCTACAGTCACAAAGACATTAAATTCGAACACTAACTTGAATAATCTTGGAAGCAGGTTCTTCCTCAAAACTTCCAGATAAGAGCTCAGCCTGGCTGACACTTTATTTTGGCCTTGTGAGACCTGTGCAGAGAACCCAGTCCAAGCTGCCTACATCTACAGCACTGTGAGATTGAGTACTGTTTTAAGTTGCAAAATTTTTGATAATTTGTTACTTTTTGATAATTTGAAACTTGTACATGGACCTAAGATGAAAGTGTTCTTTACCCAGGAGGATGGCATGAGACTGTCATTTGAGTTTGTCTCCCAGTGCAAATGAGTCTCTGGATTCATGTGAGTCCTATGGAGAAGAGGAGGATATTCTCGATAAAATAAGTGCTAACAACTCACATGGTCTAGATAGGACAAATAGAGACCTAGAAAATGAACTTTTCTGCATACAATTTGCTATAAAACAATTTGGAAAAAAAATTAGAGGAGGGGTGAAACAAGATTAACAAAATTTTGAAAATTGCTTAATATATGTTTAAAGTTTCTGTATGATAACATATGTTTCCATATGATATGATATATTTCTATACATGTTTTTATATGGTGTTATATATTTTTAAATACATATTATATGATAAATAGAATAGGCACTTAAAATTTCCAAAGCAACAAAAACCCCTGGTATCAGATTGTGGTCTCTAAATACCTTTTCCTACCAAAAGGAGCCAGGTTTCCCTTAAGAATGGCCAGTTAAGAGTCTGGAGCAGAGAATGCACTAGATAAGCCAGAAACACATTGCTGTGTTAGAATGCAAGAAAGCTATCAGAGACAACTGTTATCTTTTCAATAGAAACACATGCTGACTCTCATTGATTAAAGAATATAAATTTGAAAATCAAAAAATAATTGTGACTATAATGGGTAGAAACACATCAGATATATTAAAATTCATTAATTCATAATGAAACTCCAAAAGTCTATGCCGAACAATCTTTGGAGGTTGTTAGGACATCAATTTTCTTTTTCTGAAAACTGAAATGAGTAAAATAATTAGCATGTATCTTATCTTTTTTGTGAAAACCATTTCAGAATGACCAAAAAGTTGATAAGGGAAAAATTTTTCTTCTTTGTAGAACAATTTCAGTTAGAAAAATCAATACTTTTCTATCCCTAATAATAGATAATGTAATATTCATTAATGTCTGCTGAAAATACTAGATAAAATGTT
>NW_012143856.1:5807116-5836335 GCF_000956105.1 Propithecus coquereli | reverse complement strand
GGCACTCTAGCCCAGGCAACACAGTGAGACTCTGTCTCAAAAAAAAAAAAAATATTTCAGTATTCACTAGTAAAACAATTTTTCTTGAATTTACACTATTCAAACAAAAAATATATATATTCATATAGACATTTATATAGTACATGCACAGGAATAGATAGATGACGGATAGATAGGTCATGTGTAGAAAAGGATAAAACAAATGTGGAAAATAGTAGTTCTTGAGATTGGATGATGGGCACATGAGGTTTCATTATACACATGCAAAGATACATACACACACATACACACACACACACACACACACACAGCTTTAATATTTCACTTAGAATGTAGCACAAAAAGCCAAGAAAGAGGACAGATTGAAAGGTTTCAAATATCTCACAGGAATTGCAAATGAAAAGACCAAAGAAAATGGAAGGAAGGGCAAAAGATTTAAAATTTTTGTTTTAATTTCAGAACTTAAAAATGGCAAGAATATTTAAAACTCTGATTAGAATAAATGTAAAAGATCCATTCCCTGAACCCATCATGGTGAAATTTCAGAACATCAAAAAATACGGAAAATCCTCCAATGAGGAAAAAAGACATTACCTATTAAGGAGCAAGAATTGAAATGACATACAACGTCTCATAGGTAAGAATGAATACAAAGTAATGGAGAAATATCTCCAATGGTTTAAAAAAGAAATAATTTTGAAGCTAGAATTTCAAATCGTGTGCCTGAAAAGGCAAAATAAAGATATTTTCAAGGCTGAGGCAGGAGGATTGCTTGAGCTCAGGAGTTCGGGACCAGCCTGAGCAAGAGCAAGACCCCATCTCTACTAAAAAGAGAAAAATTAGCCGGATGTCCTATCGTGCCTGTAGTCTCGCTACTCGCGAAGCTGATACAGGAGGATTGCTTGAACCCAGGAGTTGGAGGTTGCTGTGAGCTAAAATGACACCAGCCACTGCACTCTACCCAGGGCGACAGAGAGATACTCTGTCTCAAAAAACAAACAAACAAAAAGATATTTTCAGATATTAAAATGTTATTCCCACAAACTTTCTCTGAAAAGTTAACTAGAGAATTCTTTTAAGAAAAAAAAAAGAATCAGTAATAAAAGTAAAAACAGTAGTAACAACTGTTAACTATTGATTGTAAGAAGTAATAATAATAAAAATGTGTAACTAAAATTTCAGATGATGGTAATCTAGGTAGGAAGGAGAAGGAAAAAAAATTGTATTTGGGCACAAAGAATAAAATTAATCCAACGTTATTTGTAAAATTATGTTTAAACATAATAGTTAAACTTTTCATATTTCAAATATAAGTGCTAAAATGAAAAGAACACATGATACTAAATGTTGATGAAAATGTGGAACAGTAGAATTCTTATACATTGCTAATGAGAGTTCAAATTGGCACACTAACTTTGGGAAACTGGCTGAGTCTACCAGAGTTAAATATTCACATACCATACGACTCAATAATTTCATTTGTAGAAATATACTCAACAGAAATGAGTACTAACGTGCATCAAAAGACTCGTACTAGAATATTCATGGCTGCATTATTTGTAATTGCCCAAAACTAGAAACTATCCAAAGCCCATCAACAGTAGAATAAATAAACAAATTTTGGCATGGCAATATAACAAAGTACTATACAATAATGAAAATGAATAAACTACAACTACATGCAACAATATAGGTGAATCTCACAAACATAATGTCAGCAAAAAAAAAAAAAAAGACAAACAATAGGTAAATACTACATGATTCCACCTATATAAATTTCAAAAACAGGCAAAACTAGTCTATTATATTACAAGTCACAATAAGCGTTATTCTTGGAAAGGGAGTTAGAACTGGATGAAGGCCCAAGAAGGCCTCTGGGATGCTGTTAATATTGTGTTCCTTGATCTGGGTGTGAAAAATCATCAAGCTATATGTTTATGATTTCTTGCCTTAAAATCAAAAAAAATTTTAAAAATTTAGAGGACTCCTAAAAATTAGAACTTACAAAAAATGTAGAACTTCCAAACTATGGATGGAAGTGAAAATAGAATGAGTGGTTGATCCAATAATAAATAAAAAGAAACAGCAAGGAATGAAAAGGACAGTAAACTGAAAACAAAAAATGACATGGCAAAAATAAGTTCAAATTTACCAGTAATCTAAAAACATTGTGAAAGGTTTAAATTTACCTCTTAAAGATAGAAATTTTCAGATATAGTTCAGTGTTAAGAACTATTTATATGATTTATAAAAGACTCATTTAAACAAAATAACACAAAAGATTATGACACCAATTTTTTAAAAAATCTGTAATAAGTAAATACTAATCAAAAGAAATCTGATGTAGTAATATTTAATAGTAAAAAGTAGATTTCAAGAAATTAAAAAGAACAAAGAGGAATATTTCAGATTTATGAAGGGAATAATTCTCCAAGAAGGAAAAACAGTCAAATATAGCTTCAAAACATATAAATAAAAAAATTGACAAAACTGTAATTATGTGAGAAAACTTTCATATGGGCTCTTTCAAACAGAAAATACACATTTTATTCAAATACAAATGAAACATTTACAAAATATAATTACCTACTACATAATTTTATTTCAAATCCTGTAAAAAGTAAAATTAAAAAACCCTTTACTCAGCATAAGCCAAATTATCATATAATTGTAGGTGTCTGTCTCAAACATGAATGAACAATTCATTACTATAATAATTACATGTTTTTTCTGTTATAATTGCAATCTGTTTTATTAAAGAGTAAAATTATATAAGACCATGATAAAGCTCTAGTTATTGCTCAAGGCTGTCTGTGTGGGAAAAAAAAATTATATGAATGAAAAAAAATATGACCTAGGTCTCACAAGTTTTCTTAATAAGTAGGCTTGTGAGAGAATCTTGGACTCCATCGGTCTGTTTATCAATCTTAGAAGTAACTTTTAAGATGTGAACTCTGGAGCAGAAGAGAGAAATCTCAGTATTACATTTGAAAGCTGTTTAAGCATAAATAGACACTAATGTTAGCTAATTCACACACATAGCCTCTCAGGCAGCAAATTTGTGCAACTCACAGTACCACCACCAATATTGACTCCTTTTCCTGTGTATGTGTATTACATTTAGTACAAAAAGGCTCTTATAACTGGTAACAATATAAATAACACTATTTGGAGGAGCATTGCCTTGGGGATAATTCTATATTAGTAGAACACTACAATTTTACTTTGCCAAGAAACATTGCCTAACATTAAATGGAAATTGAGTCTAACTTTGGACTCTTTTTTTGAGGCAAGAGGAAGAATCTCGTAAGACATTTCTCCTAAAAAAAAAAAAAAAAGAAGCAGACAATTGCTCAGTTGTAAATGGAGTCCTTATTTATTAAGATAATAAACCAGTTATTCATTTTCACTGAACATGTTTTCAATTGGAGAAAAATAGAACTGTATGTTCTGAAACCAATTCATACATTTGCTACAAGATATTCATCTTTTTTCCAGTCTTCATCTTTTTCTCCCAAGAATATAGTACATTTGATTCACAAGAAATTTACAGAAAATGTTAATAGCCAATTTGATAATAATCATTGAACTTTTGACTCCTAACCATACAAACTTTATGAGAGAGAGAGAGAGAGAGAGAGAGAGAGATTGAGAGAGACAGTTTGTATACACAGGTAATGGTATGTTAATTAATGTTCAACATCTGGCCTTTAGGGAAAAATAAGTTCTGGTTTGTACTGTTTGCTGGTTTCTGTGGTGTAAACACTCCCTCCATGACTGATTTCAGGCTACCAACAGGATTTCTGAAAATCGAAGAGTCGGGTCTCATAAACCAGTGCAATCCAGTTTCAGTACACCAGTAAGGTGGAGGCACGGGATGCACTTACACCGTCAACATTGAATAAATGAAAGTATCTGCATTTTGCTAATCTGATTATGTAGTTTAGGGTATAAGATTTAGTAAATGTAATCTTTCATATTCTATTCAGTTACTCTTTTACTTACACAAAATATTCTACAACATAAATAGCATCCTTTTATACAATCAGACCTAAAAGAGAGACGGTTGACTATAATTACACAAGAAAAAAATTAATGCTATAGTAGTAGGTAACTGCAAAATAACAGTGGATTTTAAAGAAATATTTTAAGCACTCTATTAAAAGCAGAGTCTAAAGACAATAAGCAGGTCTTTGTGTTGGTTTGTTTCTTTTTTTAAATGTGAGGTAGTTAATAACCTTTGCCTTCATGCTCTGCTCAGCCCTAAGAAGAGTTTTTCAAGCTGTATTCCAGAAATGCAACATTAAAGTCATGCTGGGAGCATTTCCTTTTAAAGCAGATAACAGTTTTTATAGATGTGAGGAGATGTCATTCAGCTACACTCCCAGCCTGAGTGACTCTGATGAGCTTTGTGTGATTTTCCAATAGTAGAAACGATTTATGGCCATTTTCTCCCAACCTAGAATGGGCACCTTTTAACTGGGAAACTAGATAGCATAACACTTCACTTTTTTCCCTAAATTATTGTACTACATAATTTGCTATTGAAATTTTTGAAATGACATCATTTTCTGAAAGTTGATAAACTTTGTTCTATTTAATTTTATACATTATACAGGCTGAAAATCCCTTACCTGATAGACAAATCCCTTATCTGAAATGCTTGGGACCACAAGTATTTCGGATTTTAAATTTTTTCATATTTTGGAATACATGCATTACATACTTATCCCCTGGTTAAGTATCCCAAATCTGAAAATCCAAAATCCGAAATGCTCCAATGAGCATTTCCTTTGAGCGTCATGTCAGTAATCAAAGTTCTGGATTTTGGAACATTTCAGATTTGGAGTTTGGGATTTGGGATGCTCAATCTGTACCAAACACGTTCCTGACTACCTAACACTTTCTATGGCTTATAGGAACAAAGATAGTTTTAAGGAAATAAATTCATTTAAAAATGGTTTCCTTTCACAATTACCCTCCTTCTGCTTCACAAAAAAAAAAGAAATTGCCTTAGGGACACAAAAACCTCGCGGGCACCAAAGACACTCGTTGAAATGTTGGTGTAGGTTGAGAAAGTTAAGACTAAGTAACAAATCATTTTTTGCATCTTTCTTAATTGAGGGAGTACTCAATTCCTTGTCTTAAAAAAATTTAAGAGGAACTAATCCAATTGTCAAACAGTAGGTCATTAAAAATACTTTTAATCAGAGATTATATTAGAGTTCTTCAAAGAAATGGAATAAATAGGAGCTAGAAATAGAAATAGACATAGAGACAGAGAAGAATATAGAGACTAAGAAGATAGAGATGGAGATGGAGGGAGGGAGGAAGGGGAGAGAGAGAGAGAGATTAATTTATTGTAAGGAATTGGCTCATGCAATGGGGCTAACATGTCTGATAGGCTGGAAATTCAGGTAACGTTTGATGTTGCAGTCTTGAGACCAAAATCTGTACAGCGGGCCAGCAGGCTGAAAACCCAGGCAGGATTGCTATGATACAGTCTTAGGGCAGAATTGCTTGTTCTTTGGGAAACCTTAGTCTTTTCTCTTAAGGCCTCCAACCGAGTGGATGAGGCTCTGCCACATTATGGCGGGTGATCTGCTTTACTCAAAGTCTATCAGTGGTGAATGTTAATCACCTCCTCAAATACCTTCACAGCAACATCTAGACTAGTGTTTGACCAAATAACTGAGCACCATAACCTAGTGAAGTTGATATATAAAGGAGCCATCACAGAGATCATATGTGATTTTTTCACATATGACTCGAGTCCAAAAAACTGAGTGACATTACAGTAATAAAACTTCCATTCCCATATCCTTATTTAAATGAACATAATCTTTTCATATGTAAAGAAGAAACATAGAGCAGAATTGATGCTCAACCCTGTCTAACAATAAGGAATATTCATCCACATCTACAATGAGGTAATTGCCAATAAAATTTCTATCTATCCCCCTAAGAAATGCATTTACTTAATAATTATGTATCAAAATCTATAATATATTTTTACCATTTAGTTCAATTTTGTATTAATAACTATAATAATAATCCAAAAGAAACATTTGAATAGTTAGATCCTATGGACAGAAATTTTTTAAAAAATGAGTTCCCAGATGGGTATTCATATTTTTTATAGCAATACCATGATTAATAAAGGATTTCTGAGCATAAAAATATATAAATATATTAAACAATAAAGGATTTTTAAGCATAAAAATATATTAAACTAAGAAACAATTCTGTGGGGGAGTGATATGAACATACAAGTACGAAGAAAACTACAAATGAAATTTCTGGTTTGAAAAGTGTAGTAACCTAGGCTGGGTGCGGTGGCTCACGCCTGTAATCCTAGCACTCTGTGAGGCCCAAGTGGGTGGATCACTTGAGATCAGGAGTTGGAGACCAGCCTGAGCGAAAGCAAGACCCTGTCTCTACTAAAAATAGAAAAATTAGCCAGGTGTCACGGCTTGCACCTGTCTTAGCTACTGGGGAGGTCGAGGCAAGAGGATCACTTGAGCCTGGGAGTTTGAGGTTGCAGTGAGCTATGATGACACCACTGCACTCTAGCCTAGATGACAGAGCAAGATCCTGTCTCAAAAAAAATTTTTTTTCTAAAAGTAAACTTGGATGATTTCAATTGAAGCAAAATGATTCAAGAATCCTGTAACTCCCAGCCAACTACCATTCTCCCACCCCCTCCCATACCCATCGCCACCTTGAGAAAGGGGAAGGGTGGGGAGGACCCAGCACGGGGGTTGAATCACGGCTTGCCAAATTGTTGGGAAAGAGAAAGAAGCAGTTTTAGACTGCGGATTGCAAAGAAAGTTTTAATTTATTTACTTTTACTTTTCTTTCTTCCTTTCCTTCGGTTTTGGCAAATGAAAGTCTTTAGTGGATGTGGAATTTGAAAGAAATGGAGAGGAGAGGGGAAAACAAGATGTGTTAACTGTGATATTCTGTCGAGTGCTTAGAAATGGATCCCTTTACTGTCTTTACAAGGGTTGACTAAGGAATGGGTTCCATTTAAACATTCTTTGCCTGTTTTGATTGCGTATCTTTGACAGAGGTTCTACTCATGGATCACAATCCAACAGGGTTGAGCTTCATCTTTTCCTCAATTGGTAGCATGAAATAATTGTATTAAATACAAAATGTGAGGGCATAAATGTCTTTTATTTTCATTTATTTCTTACCATATCTTATATCCCTTAGTAGCTCTCTATTTAAAACTCAAAAATATCTTTCCCTCCCTTCATATTGCTTTTCTGTCTACACTTACAAAATTTCATGAACCTGAAGCAACTTAGATTCTCTGAATGTTTCTGAAGACAATCTTCCATTGTCAAAGAAATATAATCACACTATAGAAAATTTGGAATAAAGGAAAAAAATACATGACCTACAGTAGTATTATCCTAGTACAAGTTGCTACAAATGAATACAATTCTATTTTGGTTGCTTTCTCTTCATTTTCTCCTTTAAGAAAGCCTACTTGTATTAAACACTTTACCTAAGGTAAAGCACTCAGGTTCCCCTCCTACTCCAATGAAATGGTTCTCAGGGCACTTGGGATCTGAGGGGCATAATCTTTAGTAGCCATTTTTTTATATTTCAGGACTTTATGTGTCAGTATCAGACTTTCAGATACGTTCATATTAACATCTATTAAATTCTGAAAGTTCAGGGACAAATATTAAATTTATCCTTAGCAAAAAATGATAAGCTTTGAGGATTAATTAAATAAAATTTCTTAATGAAATACCATTATAATGTTCATATGTAACATTTTGATGTTCTGTATTTGCCCCTTACATTCTTGTCTATATAGCAAGATGATGTGCCAAGTCACCTTGTCAAGAGGTCTCTACATGATGTAGGCAAAGATATTGGAGTAGGTGGAGAGACTCTCTTGTTACCCTTCCTGGGCCCAGTTTCCTCATAATGGAACTGAATTAGATGATCTTAAGGTTTGGTTATATTTTAGCAATATATTTGGAATAAAGGAAAGTTTAGAGTTGAGAACTCGAAGAGTTTCCTTCACTTAGCACAGTTATATTTAGACAGAGATGTCTTTTATGTTCTTAAGACACATCATGTATAACAGTAGTTTTTAATATTTTTTTACAAACCTCCTACAAGAATTTTAAAAAGCTATGTATGCTCTTGCACATTTAAATGGACATTAATATTTCTTACCATAATTATAAGCAATTACAAGGGATATAATTTCCACTACAATGTCAATACTGACCTTCTAGAAAAAATCTCTTTTGAAAGCATTCAATATAACCTGTAAAACTGTAGCTATGTGTTACTAATTATAATGCATTCAAAAATAGATGACTACCCTTCCCTTCCCTTCCTTTCGCTTCCTTTCCCTTCCCTTCCCTTCCCTTCCCTTCACTTCCCTTCACTTCCCTTCCCTTCCCTTCACTTCCCTTCGCTTCCCTTCCCTTCCCTTTCCTTTCTTTTCCTTTCAAGATACAGTCTTACTCTGTCACCCTGGCTAGAATGCAGTGGCATCATCATAGCTCACTGCAACCTCAAACTCAAGTGATCCTCCTGCCTCAGCCTCCAAGTAGCGGGGACTACAGGCACACACCACCACACCTGGCTAATTTTTGTATTTTTTGTAGAGACAGGGTCTCACTCTTGGTCAGGCTGGTCTCAAAGTCCGGGCCTCAAGCAATCCTCCCACCTCAACCTCCCAAAGTGCTATGATTATAGGCCTGAGCCACCACCCCCAGCTACCTTTAGAAAATGTTTTTAAAAACTTAAACATTTACTCACAAAATCATAACAAATGCACTTTATCATTTCCTGCGCTAAAAAAATCAGAATTTGCAGTGGACACTCGCTTCCTTAAAAAAAAAAAAAAAAACTGGCATTGACAAAAAAAAATCTCATAGTCACTGAAACTCTATGAAATGTGTACTTTGGGGGAAGTCTGTGTTGACACGCAGGTGTAGTGTGTCAGAAGCACTCACTGCAGGAGGACAGATGCAATGTCTGCAGAAGTATACAAGAAGACCACATAGCAGTGCTTGGAAAGATCCATCGGTACCAGCCACTTGCTTTTCCTCACCTTTGCTTAGAAAATTTCTCTTTCAGCCTCAATGACTGGGATATCTCCTGCTCAGTGGTAAATGACAATGGCCTCTTAGAGTAGCTTTTGATCTCCCCACAATGATCTGCCTGATCACACCCACGTCTAGAAGGAGTCAGCACGCACTGTGCTGCTCTCAGCCTCCTAGATCACACCGTGGCCTCTCAGGGCTTCGCTACTGCGCCAGAGCACACAGCAAATCATATTTGCATTGCCAAAAAAAAACACAGAAATAATGAATACATTTTAAAATACTCCTAAAACTATTCCATTGTTTAAGATGTTTATTTTCTAGGTAAATGATCTATGTAAATATACTGGATAATATAATTCCCCCCAAAAAAGGAAAGAAGAAAAGCTATGAAAGGGAGGTAGCTCTGAAAAGGGATGTACAGTCAAGATACTCTATAGACTGACCCCTTGACCAAAATATATTCCCTCACTCTGCCTGAACAGTGCGATCTAATTAGCCCGACTACATAAAACTCCACTGTTGGAGATATTTTCAGGTTAACACATATATTCTTTTAAGGCACAATCTTGGAGTTTTATATTTAAATCAGATTATTTTCATGCTAAAAGGTGATTAGGAAGAGTTTCAGAAATGACAGATTTTACCTGAGAAGTATGAAGGGACTGAGTAGAGAAGAAATAGGTAATGTTGAAGTAAGAAGGCCTTCCGTGAGAAGGGCAAGGTCAAAGATTATACTCGTGAAACTAGGAAGGCACTGGAGAGAGGTCCTGAAGAGATTGGAAAGAAGTATGAATAAAAAGGCAGGATGCAAAAGACACTGTGTGAGCATTATAGTTTTACCTGGGGCAGTGATTTGCCCAGGAAAAGAGGAGGAAATGTCTTCCAGCACTAAATACCACTCTCAGATTTTCTCCATGGACTAGTCCACCTCCCTGCCTAGCTTCTATTCACTTTTTCACTATGCAACATTTATTAATAGTCTTCTGATTATAAACAACAAGATGAGTTAAATGAGGTTTTTTTTGGACTGGTAGATAAGCTAGCCATCATTTATACCTCCATTTTATGCAGAAATGGGCACCAAATATCCCAAAATATAAACTCAACTTCTTCTGAAAAATGCTTATAAGAAATAACTGAGGCCGGGCGCGGTGGCTCACGCCTGTAATCCTAGCTCTCTGGGAGGCCGAGGCGGGCGGATTGTTTGAGCTCAGGAGTTTGAGACCAGCCTGAGCAAGAGCGAGACCCTGTCTCTACTAAAAAAAAAAAATAGAAAGAAATTAGCTGGACAACTAAAATATATATAGAAAAAATTAGCCGGGTGTGGTGGCGCATGCCTGTCGTCCCAGCTACTCGGGAGGCTGAGGCAATAGGATCGCTTGAGCCCAGGAGTTTGAGGTTGCTGTGAGCTAGGCTGATGCCACAGCACTCACTCTAGCCAGGGCAACAGAGTGAGACTCTGTCTCAAAAAAAAAAGAAATAACTGAGAATCTTTTTAGTGGACATGCAGAAAGGGGAAAAAAAAAAATTCTTGTAAGTAGCTAAATAGAATGCATACATTTGATCGTCATACCAAAACAGTATAATCTATTAGTCATTTGTACAGTAATATGAATTAGTTAAATCTGATCGTTTTTCTCCTAAAACATAGCTGATACCATTGCCAGCAAAGGGAACTTTTATTATGGATTGAGACCTAGACAGAAAAACATTATTTTGTAATGTGGATCAGGAAGACTTACAGGCCAAGATACAGAGGTGTAGGCAAAAAATTGGGGCAATAAAAATCTAAAGGCCTGCTGAAGACTGAAGAGGAACTCAGAAATACTTTTGGATAAATGGCCTATAATATATGATTAACTCAGAAGTAAAACATTAAGTAGAGAGATGCCCCCCACCCCACATTTTTATTTATTAGCAACTACTCTGTGGAAGAAGGGGAAGGGAGGATTGCTGATTGGTGAGTTTGAGAAGAAGGGGCCACAGAGGGACGTGGAAGAGGGAACATCTAGCACATCTTACCTGATGCATTAACTCAGCCAGGACAAAAGGAACAGACAGAGGTGAGAGGGTTTTTATAGGTTTATATTTCTTAAAGTAATTCAATGCTAGCATTAAGTCTTTTAAAGGAGCTTGTTCTTACAGAGAATGAGAAACAGACTTAAAATGACTTAATGAAACACATTTCACACCTTGAACTAGGCCCTCTATTTTAGACAATTTATATATCCCTCGGTTTGTCTCCATTTATATACAGAAGAACAATTAGGTCATTAACAAGACACACCTAATGCAGTGCATCATTACTACGAGCAACCATAAAAATTCTTTCTGGGAAAAGTAACCCTGTCCTTCAACATTTCAATTGTCAGATCTTGTGCCCAATTAGATTGCAAAGATTATATAATCTCTCTGAGGATTTCAGGCCTTTCATCTTCTCAGTTGGCATGAGAACAGCTAAGTACTCTCAAACAGCACTGGAATTAATATGTGTGTGGGTTCTATCACTTCATTTATACAATAAATGATGGCTTTTAAAAATGAACTTGATTATCCTTACTCCAAGTAATGTTCTATCATTGTCCAAGACTAGAGGAAATAGGTTCTGATTTCAAGTTTTTAATCCCTTGAAAGAAGAATTCTTCAAAAGGATCAGAATTGTAGAATATCAGAGTTCAATAGATCTTAGAGATTTTAGACTAAGCCTGTCTTTTTATGGATGAAGCCATGGAAAATTATTTGTCCAAAATCATATACCTAGCTAATAGAATACAAAAGACCAGGTCTAAGACTTTTGAGACTCAAGTTTCTATATTTGTATACTAAAACAGAAATAAACTCAAGGGAGGGTATTATGGTTTTCAAACCTGTCTTCACATCAGAACCACAAGGGGAAATTTTTTTTTTTTTTTTTTGGAGATAAGATCTCACTCTATTGTCCAGGCTAGAGTGCAGTGACATGATCATAGCTCACTGCAGCATCAAACTTTTAGGCTCAAGTGATCCTTCTACCTCAACCTCCTGAGTAGCTGGAACTACAGACATGTGCCACCACACCTGGCTAATTTTTTTTCTTTGGTAGAGACGGGGTCTCACTATTGCCCAGGCTGGTCTCAAACTCCTGGCCTCAAGTGATCCTCCCACCTCAACATCTGAAGTTTCTAGGATTACATGCATGAGCCACCATGCTCAGCTAGTACTAGAGGAAATTTTTAAGCAAAATTCCCAGATTCCACTCCAGACAATTCAGTGAAAATCTCCGGGTGAGGAGACTTAACCACTGAATTTTTTAAAAATTTTCCAGGCAATTCTAATGTGGAACCAGTTTGAAAACCACTAGTCTAGTCTAGAAAAAGAGTCCATCATGTTTGGCTAGGATGAACATACATCTGTCTTTCCCCAGCATGTTCTTGGTGTACATCTATCATTCCAGTTCTAATTATTAATAGAAGCTCCTTTCACTCTCAAAAGTGTTCCAGTGTGCATAATAAGCTATTCATATATCCTCTCTTTAGTCTATCTGACTTGTAGGCATTGAAATAACATCTAAGACGGTGAATGCAAAATTATCCCTGAAGTGCTAAAAATTCAGACCTATGAATTATGGTGCCCATTAAAAGCATAAAACTGTTCAGCTACTCTGGAATTCTCCCCTTGAGAAAGAGACCTTTCCATCTCCATACTGATTTTTGACTTCCTAAATTTAAGGTGACAGTATAGCTAGATTATGAAAGACTTTAAGAAGGCTAACTTTCTGGGATCTGCCTAAGCTTAATATTACAAGAGTTCCCTTACCAAGAAATAGCAATTTATTAATATCAGACACATGAGGAGTAAAGGAATTCTGACACAAAACCAGGTTGTAGAGGAAAATGCCTAGACCTGTGACATATCCAAAAAACTCATTCATACAATTCAAGGGATTACTGAATTCCTACATTTTTAAAAAAATCTCCATTTCTATTTGTTGTTGTTGCTTATTTTAGTCAGGATATTTTCAGTTGCAGATAACAGAAACCTAACTCAACTAGCTTAACATTAAAAAGAATTTATTGCTGATAACTCACATAGCCAATTTTATCCAGAATATTAAAAAAAAAACTCCCAGGAACTCAAAAATAAGAAAACAAATGACCAAATTTAAAAATGGGAAAAATACTTGAAAAAATATTTCTCTGAATACTTGAACAAAATACCTATCTCTGATAGGTTTGATAAAAGTCATGAATTTGAAAAAAAAGAAAAAAAGAATTTATTAACTATGTAACTGAGAAGGGAAGGAATGGTCTCAGCATCAAGCATAAATGTATCCGGGACCAGGTCAGTAAGATCCTTTCCCCTTGAAACATCACACTGTACCTCATAAATACATACAATTATTATGTGTCAATTAAAAACAAAATTTAAAAAAATTCTTTCCTTTATGTATCAGTTCTGTTTCCATCTCAATGTGGCCTCATTCTTTCCTATTGTTGGCAGGCTCTATCCAAATGATGAGGAGGATAGTTGCCAGTGATCTTAGATTCATATCTTTCCAGCAAGGGGACCACAGAGGCAAAAGACAATTTTCTACCGTTGTCCCAGTAGAAATATCCCAAGAAGTCTGATTGGTTGGCTGATGTCATTAAGCTACCTCTGAACCAATCTATGTGTCCAGGAGAATAAATGCTCCTATTGGCCAAGACTGAGTCTCATTTCCATCCACTAATACTGAAGTGCATAAAGGCGGGGCCTATTATATGAAGTTGGGAAGCATACATAAGAAAGCTTGCTGTGCAGTTAAAAACAAGAACTACCACATATTTATGCCGCCATCCTCATAAATCCTTAAAAAGTAGGTGCTTCATTTCAATAGATTAGTAGAGGAAATCACACAACATCTTTGAGGGAAGACTTGCTTGTTTCTAAATTGAAGGTAAGAAGAAATGCTGAGTGAAAATGTAAAGCTTATTCTCCTAAATACATTGTTCCAAATTCACTTAGATATAGTGAGAATGGCCTTTTCTTCACATAAGTGCCTGCACGTCTACTGGGAAGCTGCCATTAGAAACGCAGTTACGTACCAGTGAAAGAAGTGACTGAAATCTCTCTTTTATTCTAATAGGACCCCAAGAGCAGATGGAGGAGCATTAAATTACACAGGAAGTCTAGAAAAGAATGAAATCCAGACCTAGCATGTCCTAACCCTTCCCTGACCCTTAAAAACAAAAACTTTGCCATTCACACTTTAATGCTTTATATTCAAATGTCAGGTGGTAGGAAGAATTTGTGGATTACTGAAATGGAGCCTGAAGAAAATACGTCAAAAAAAGGAGGTATAAGATTAAGTAGTTAATTCTTTTCTCTGATCAATTTTGGAATATATTTCTTAGTCCTTTGTCTCCAAGTTGGGACTACATTCAACTGTGAAAAGAAATACATACTGATTGAACACAGCTGGTAAGCATTTTAATATCACAATTCCAAGAGAATGAAGCATGAGCCGGTGAGCTCCTCTCCAGTGTGACCTCTGTTTATTATCAGATGTTTGAATGTATTCAATTCTGCTTCAGGAATGCACTTTCAGCACTTTATAACTATGAAATAGTAAGTGTAACTGAGTTCATAATTAATTTACAAAGAAGAAAAGTGAGGCATGAAGAAGCTGGGCTCTCTCTGAAAATACTAGCAAATTATCATGGAGACTAAAATCCAGTTGCTGAAGGATATTCATCAGTCAGTGCGTTTGCAATGTCAGAGAAGGAAATGTATTCCCAAACTCCCCTACTAACTATTGTACTCATTTCTATGCTTCAGGGAGCAAACTGTGGTTCTTCATATCAATGTTACTTAAAGTTTGAAATGTTAGTGTAAAATGCACATTACTGGGTATCACCCCATCCTTGCTGACTTAGTGTCTCCAGAGGAAGGGCCTGTCCAGGAATCTTTATTTTAATAAGCATGATCACATAATTCTTAAGCAAGACAAACTTTAAGAATTACTGCTTTACTGTCTATTAATTGCCTGTACAATATTCACCAGCTCTAATAGGCAATTGGGTTTTTTCCCCTTTACATTGAAATCTTAATAAAAAACAACACTTGATCAATCAGTATTGCCTTTTGTTCCTTAAGGAATTTGGAAAAGCAATCCTTAAATAGAGTTTAATTTATATCTAGTCTGTTTCAGGAACATAAACACAGGTTCCCCTATCATTCATTCAACAAACATTCACTGAATAATTATTATGTGACAAGCTCTCCTCTGTGCATTGGTGATAGAGCAATGACTAAATAGACAAAAATCCCTGCATCCAAAGAATTTTCATTATAAATGAAACAGAGGTTTCTAATAAGATTAAAAAATAAAAATATATATGTTAAATAATAATACTTGCTAAGGAAAAAAATAAAACAGTATAGCAACAGGTAGTATATATTAGTATAGGTGCCATGGTTTGAATGCCTTCATGAATTGGATTAATGCCACTATAAAAAGTGCCTGTAGGGGTGGGTTCTCTCTCTATCCTGCTTTTCTGCCATGAAAGGATACAACCTTCCTCCTCCCTGGAGAATGCAGTATTTAAGGAGCCATGATGGAAACAGAGAGACCAGACCGTAATCTGCTGGCACCTTGTTCTTGGACTTACCAGCCTATAGAACTGTAGGAGAATAAATTTCTGTTCGTTATAAATTACCCAGTCTGTGATATTCTGTTACAGCAGCATAAAACAAAGACAATAGGGTAAGAGAAAAACAGTGCTTGAAATTTTAGGCAGAGAAGTCAGAAAAGGTTCCACTGAGAAGGGGACATTTAATTTCAGGCTTAAAGGAGGTAAGGAAGTGTGGATATCCGAGACAGGAGAATTTCTGGCACAGAGACCAGCAAATGCGAAGATCTTGAAGGAAGCAGAAGCATTCCTGGTATGTTGGAAGGACAGAAAGGAGATCAGTGTGATTGGAGCAAAATGAACAAGAGAGAGTAGTTGAAAATGAGGTCAGAGAGTTGAAGGCGGGTAGATCAGGTGGGATCTTATAGGTTCTTCTAAAAACATTCCTAATATAAGCTTATAGGTTATATGATGAATGAGATGGTAAGCCATTTGTACTGAAGATTTTGAGCACTATTCTTTTTGCTTAGAAGGCCAAAGTAAGAGGAGTATAATAGAATGATTTAGAATGCAAACCTCTCGCTCCAGAGGATTTCACTTCCAGCACTAGCCAGTCTAGTGATTTGGATCAAACCTACTAAAGATAATGAAAATGGCTAGATAAAAATGTTTTTAACTTCCTAAATGCATTTAAAAACTAACAAGCAATTGGGAATCTAGGAGAAAACAGGAATCTAGAGAGACGGGCTTAACATTCAAAATCACTTTTGCCCAGTGGGCATTTGTAAATCCAAAAGAGATAACTAAGAGGTTGTGAAACACTTTTTACAGCTTCACTGGAGTAGGAACATAGTAAGGGTCAAAACTGGAGAATCTAGAAAAGAACTGTCCATTTAATTTTGGGCTCAGAAGGGCTGCAAGGTGTATTTCCTGAATTTGAGTGAAATGGAAATAAACCAAGAACTATATGGACTGCAACATCTTTAGCCTTGTCCTGCGATCAAATCATCTGCATGGTGCAGAATATCTCAAACCCTAAAATTATATTAAGGTGATCCTAGATTAGTACTGCCACCAGGTACATGAAAGAAACAAAAGTAAATCTTCTCTACAGAAATTAACATCATTTTTGACCTCATATTATTTCCATAAATAATTTTTTCAAATACAATATCCAGTACCTAATCAAAGATAACCAGAAACATGAGGAAATAAGGTAACATGAATAAGATCTGGCACAAATAACAGTAAGTAGAAACATCCATAATTTAGCCAGATAGTATAATTATCAGAAACAGAATATAAAGCAATTATCATTTCTATGATAGTGAAGCTAGAAGACCAACTTTTACATTTCTAAAATGAACTGGAAACTATAAAAAGTAAACACTGCATATTTTTTCTTTTTTGAGACAGAGTCTCACTCTGTTGCTCGGGCTAGAGTGCTGTGGCGTCAGCCTAGCTCACAGCAACCTCAAACTCCTGGGCTCAAGCGATCCTCCTGACTCAGCCTCCCGAATAACTGGGACTGCAGGCATGCGCCACCATGCCCGGTTAATTTTTTCTATGTATTTTTAGTTGTCCAGCTAATTTATTTCTATTGTTTTCACAGAGATGGGGTCTCGCTCTTGCTCATGCTGGTTTCAAACTCCTGAGCTCAACCGATCCTCCTGCCTTGGCCTCCGGGAGTGCTAGGATTATAGGCGTGAGCCACCGCACCTGGCCTGCATATTTTAAAAAGAAATAATTTGAAATTCTAAAACTATAAATACAAATAAACACTTGACAACTCAGTGGATGAGTTTCAGAGCAGATTAGACAAAGCTGGAAGATAGATCAGGAGAAACTACTCAGAATGATGCACAGGGATACAAAAAGTTTGAAAAATGCAGTAACAGGCTTTGAGTCATAGAGAACACAATGAGAGGTCTAGCATACATTTAACTGGAGTTGTAAAAGAAAATTAGAAAGTGGGGCTATATATAAAACAAAATTGGGTGACATTTTTCCAAAATTGGTGAAAGAAGCAAGGCACAGCTCAAGAGTTTGCAGGTCAGATTAAAAGAAATTCACACAGCAATACAGCGAAACAACACAATCAAATAAAAAGAGAACAATCCTGAAAGCATCCAAGTGGAAAGTTAAAATGTAAATTCCTTTCAAAGGAGCAGCAGACTAACAGCTGACTTTCCAATTTTCATCAAATGGAAGCTTAAAGAGTGAAGTATCTTTAACATATCAGTAGAAACAACTTCCCACTTAGAATTTTATGCACAGCAATATCATTCTTCAAAAGTGAAAGTAAAACAAATACATTTTCAGATAATAAAAAACTGAGAGTATTCAAAGTTAATACAAGGTCACCTTCCAGTAACAGTAAAGGAAAAATAGGCCTGCAAACTTTCAGCTGATAATGACTATAAAACATGGAAGAAATTAAGGGAAAAAAAACTATCCAAAATCACAGCGAAGTATCTAAAAGCATAAATAAACAAATAAAAATTGCACTGGAGGGCTAAGAATTTTCAGGTCACAGCCTGAAAACCATGGAGACCCAAATTAAAGAACCTGAACTGCTTAAATAACCAACTGATAGCTAAACTATTCATATTATGAGGTCCCAGGGGACACCACAGAGAAGAAGGCAAAAAGCAAAAAGATATATGTTCTTGAAAAATAAAGTAATGCAGAGCAAAATCTGTGAATTTGAGGCTTTTCTTTAAAAAGTACATTGCCACTTATGGAAAATTCAAATAGAAAACTTAAATGTCAGAATACAGAGCCCAAAGCAAACAAATCAGCACAAAGTTACTTTTATCCTTAGAACCACAACTTGCTCTTCTTCCCTGTTGTTATGTCCTTTGTACTGCTTTTAAAACCTGGTCCTCTGTGGGTTTCCCCTCTGCTGAAAAACCTGATAATTATCCAAGTATTTAGGCACATACGGAGTTTACCGCAGAGAGGGTCAGAATGTCTATAAATATATTCAAATTAGGAAGGAAGATATGGTAACAATGAATAAACAGGCAATCTCAATCAAGAAATAAATATTATTGCTAAGTGATAATTCTAAAGCTGAGGGAGTACATATGTTAAAACTATAAAATCTTCTAGATGGGCAAAACAGCACATTGGAGATGCCAAGAGAAACCACAGAGAACTTGAACACAGCAATTGAAATTACCCAATCTGAAAAATAGAAAAAATAAGGCTGAAGAAAAATAAACAGAACCACAAACACTTATGGAACAATAAAAAGAAGTCTAGCACATAAGTGTTAAGATAAAGAAAAAAATAAGATAAATAGAAAATACCTTGAAAGTAACCACAGAAAAATGACCACTTATGGAGTAATAATAATAATGAAATTAACAGCTGACTTCTCAGAAAGTATGAAAACCAGAAGACATTGCAATGATCTATTGAAAGGCCCAAAGGAAAACTGTTATTAATCAAAAATTTTATGTTCGGTGAACCTTTCCTCTAACATTGTAGGTTAAAAATCATATGAATATTTCAATCATTGCCCCAAAAAACCCTTTGATAAAATTTAACATCCATTAACAGTTTTAAAAATATTTTCAGAGTAGGAACAGAAGGGGATGTCTTTAATCTCATATGGCAAACAATTGTATATAATGAAGAAATATTGTAACCTTTCTTTTTGAAATTGAGAACAAGACAAAGATATCTGCTGTCACTGCTTCTATTCACCATTGTATTGATTGACCTAGTCAGTTAAATAAGAAAAAGAGAAAAAATGAAAAGGCTAATATTGGTAAATTGAACTACATTAAAACAAAGAACTTCTGTTAATCAAAAACATTAAAGACTAAAAATACAAGTCATAAAAAGAGAGAAAATATGTAAATCTAACCAAGAGCTCAAATCAAGACAACATTAAAAACTTCTGCAAACTAATATGAAATAGAGATGACTACATTAGAAAAATGGGCAAGAGATTTGAAAAGGAAATTCAAAAAAGAGGCAAATGGCAAGTAAACAGAAAAAGATTCTCAACCACATTAGTAATCAAGGAAATGCAAACTAAAAACACGATGAATTCTCACTACATATTTATCAGAGTGGCTAAAATTAAAACAATGAAAATTCTCACACTCTGCTGATGGAAATATAAATTGGTCGGTAATTTGGAAAATGTACATTAACTACCAAAGTAAAACTGTTGTTGTCTAGTGTTCTCTTTGTGAGGGTATTTTTAACTATTGCTTTAATTTAATAGTTATGTGAGTATGAAGGATTTTTATTCTTGATTGAGTTTTACTAGGTTATGTTTTTCCAGGAAATTGTTCATTTGTCTGTAAGTTTTTATTCATTGACATAAATTTGTTCACAGAGATATCTTGCTATATTTTAAATATCCATCAATTATCTATCTTGCTATTTTATTATAGACATTTTCAAACATAGTCAAAAGCAGAGAGATTAATGTAAATCAGGATAGTAAGTCACTCTGTAACATTTCTATCTTTTCATTTTAACTTTTTGTCTCTTTCTGTTTTTGAGATTCCTCTTGGGGATAGCACACTAGACTTTTTTTTTTTTTTTAATCCAATCTATCTTTGCCTTCTAACTGGAGAGTTTAGCCATTCTACCCCTTTCCTCTTTTGTAAGTTTAAGTGTTTAATTCCATTTTTTCTTTCTATAGTTCTGAAAATTCCGTACTCTATTTCTACCCATTTAATAGTTAACCTTAAGATTTTAATATGTAAACTTATTAACATCTAAGATTTTTTAATATTTTATACTTCCTTCCAAACAGAAATACTTTACATTTAACACCTATCACACCTCCTCATCCTACAAGTTAATTTTACTAAACATTTATGTTCTATCTTAATTTCACTACCGAAATTGAGACAGGGAACAGGCACTGCTTCCAGCACTGCCTTTTAGGCATTGCTGCAGGCACGGCTTTAGGCATCTCTTCAGGCACTGCTTTTGGCATTGCTTTGGGCATTGCTAAATTGTGCAGACATTGTTTAACTAAGTCAGGAAGTCTCAAAACAAAGTTTCAAACTACCTGATCAAAACAGGATGGAGGCAGGACAATAGGTTAGAACCAAGATAGTGGAGAAATTGACCTCCTCTTGCCCTTACAGCTTCATTATACACTTCATTACCATAAAAGTTTCTTAGGAAACCTCCCACTCCCATCATGCACCTGACTCCATGACACTTCCTATTTGACCATATTTAGTCAAAAGGAGGGCATCACCCTAATTCTAGGAAAACACTGCCCCTTCCAAGAAATAACATGACTATTTTGTTTAGTCTATAATTAAGCTGTTGCTTAAAAAGAGGGGATAATGGAACCATGGGGCCAGTTCTCCTCCACAGGAAGAACTAGCCTCCACTCTGTGGAGTATATTTTCTATACTTCTTGAATAAAACTTGCTTTTACTTTATACTGTTTGCTTGCCCCTGATTTCTTTCTTACATGAAGCAAAGGACCCACCTGGATTTCAAGTGATTCCCAGCATTGGCAGTCACTTTCCTCTGTTAAAATCGAGTATTGCTATTTATACCATCCAATTTTTTCTTCCAGATTTACCCACATAGTTCCCAGATTTCTCACTCACCAGTCCTTGTTGCATCTTTGAATTCCTTCTTGAATGATTTACTTCCTTCTTCAAGAACATCATATATACCAACTTTATTGAGATATAAGTTACATGTTGCATTAGTTCCCTGGGACTGTTATAACAAATTATTACAAACTTAGTGACTTAAAACAATATAAATTTATTCTCTTTCACAGTTGCTGAGGCCAGAAGTTTGAAATCAAGTTGTTGACAGGGCCACACTCCCTACAAAGGCTCTAGGGGAAAGTCCTTGCTTGTCCCGTCAAGCTTCTGATGGCTTCCAGCATTCCTTGGCTTGTGGCAGCATAACTCCGATCTCTGTCTCCATCTTCACAGGGTCTTCTTTTCTCTGTGCCCCTCAGTGCCATATCCTTTTATAAGGACACCAGTCATTGAATTTGATGTCCTGAGTCCAGGATGATTTCATCTTGAGATCTTTATCTAATTACATCTACAAAGACCCTACTTCCTAATAAGGTCACCTTCTGAGGTTCCAGGTGAGCATGAATTCTGGGGGGACATTATTTAACCTTCTGTACATACCACACAGTTCACTCATTTGTACATAATAAAGTGTACAATTCAATGGTTTTTAGTATATTTAGAGTTGTGCAACCATCTCTACAATCAATTTTAGAACATTTCCATCACCCCCTAAAAGGAATGCTGTACTCTCAAGTATATCCTTTAAAATTTCCTTTTGTGAGAACCTAGGAGTTGCATTTTTTTTTTTTCAGTTTTTTATGTCTGGAAGTGTCTTTATTTTGTGTTTATTCTTAAAAATTCCGCAAAGTTTACAATTCTAGGCTGACATTTATTTTCTCTCAACAGTTTAAATAAATTATTCCACCATTTTCTAGATCTGTTATTGCTGTTGAAAAGTCTGTCATTAGGCCTGGGCTCGGTGGCTCACACCTGTAATCCTAGCACTGTGGGAGGCCGAGGCGGGAGGATTGTTCGAGCTCAGGAGTTCAAGACCAGCCTGAACAAGAGAGAGACCCCATGTCTATGAAAAAAAATAGAAAGAAATTATCTGGACAACTAAAAATATATATAGAAAAAATTAGCCGGGCATGGTGGCGCATGCCTGTAATCCCAGCTACTTGGGAGGCTGAGGCAGTAGGATTGCTTGAGCCCAGGAGTTTGAGGTTGCTATGAGCTAGGATGACGCCACGGCACTCACTCTAGCCAGGGCAACAGAGTAAGACTCTGTCCCAAAAAAAAAAAGTCTGTCATTAGTCTAATTGTCATTTCTTTGTAGCATCTGTTCTTTTTCCCTCTCTGTTTTTTAAATCTCTTTATTTTCAGACTTCTGCAGTTCTACCATGATGTATCCAAGTATGACTGGAATTTGTTATAACTATTGAATTTTTAGATTTGTGTATTTCATCAAATTTTTAAAAAATATCAGCCATTATCTTTTCAGAAATTTCTTCTTTTCCAAACTCTCCCCGTCTGGAGAAATACATCAATGGGAAAAATCAGCTTCCAGTTAGCTTAACAGATTGCTGTATTCTGGTCCCATTTTCGGTGAAGGGACTTTCCTATACAGCACTGTGACTGACAGTCAAACCAACTCACAGATACGTGCCATTATTCACAGAAGCAGCTGTGGAGAGACATGAATTCCTCAGTATAAAGCCATTCCCACACCATCCGAGGGAAAACTCAAAGTCCATGCCTTACCGGGAGTGGTGGGTACATTAAGTCATCTTTCCATATTAAGGACGGTGTTGCTATGTTATAAATAAAGGGAAGTATGTTAATTATTAAAAAAAGGACTAGAAATAATTGCTTGGCTTATAGATAAATGTTCAAGTTTAGAAACTGATCTCTATTGGTTATTTCCCTAATGTTCCTGGGTAAGAGTGTTACAGAAATCTCATCAATCATACGTTGCTGTTTTCAAAGAAAACACACAGTATTAATTGAGAAATTATTGTAGCCAATATCCCAGTATATAATTCTAGTTAATTATTGTCAGTTAATTGTGGGTTTTGACAATATTTCTCTTTCACTGAGTAACACAGTCTCAGAATGAGACATTATTTTATTCATTATGCCAGAAATGAATTCCCAAAATAGATTATTAAAATCAACTATTACAAACCTAACTGTCTAAATGAAAGCTGTGTCTTTGTCATAAAACTTACTCAGGATATTTGGAAACTATAATTTGAAAAACAGAAAGCAAATATGTCCCAGACTATGGCCCATTTGTCAGAACATTTCCATGTACATACTTTAACTTGATCCCTCTACATAATAAAAGATATTTACATATGTTTGGCAGAAGTTATTGCTATATTAATGTGTGTTTTTTTCTTCTGTATTTTCCCTTCCCCTTTTCCAAGAAGGTAGACAGGCTTTTTCTAATGTCCTTCCTTCAAGTGGTGATCACTGCCAGGCCTGCCCACAGAGAGCACCTAAGCGAACTTAAATGGGAAACTGAGATAAGGAGAGACTGTCCTCGTGCTGGAAAAGCAACAATTTCAAGGCCTGGAACCCAGGTTTTTGTTCTAGTTCACATGGCTTCCCAGAGAACGTGAACTGAATGATTGCTTTTGATGGTAATTTGTTATTTCAGGGTGCTGATGTGGCTTGAAAGACTAAAGGCAGTGAGCCCACCCCCGACTTCATAGAATTCATCTTTTCAGGAGCTGTCAAGCCCCCTGAAATTGGGTGTGCCTCAGGGTGAGACACAAGGGAGGCAGCGAGGGGAGGAGATGCACCTACACATTTGCATCCTTGTCTTTATGTATTTCAGCTCTGCTTTTATGATGCTTCAGGAGTAAACTGAGACCAAGGTGTACTTCTTAGCCATCCTCAAAGCCGAACCAGACTCCACTGTCTAGTTTGGATACCCAGGAATATTTGTAGGGCCTGAAGCAAAAGCTGCTCAAAGGTAACCTTTTGTGAAAGTCTATACTCATCAGAGGTATTATGCCAGCTGTCCTTGAGTAGCTTTGAGGCTGTATGTATGAGTTTGTGTCTGTGTTGGACAGTGGGACACAGATTGTTTTAGACAACTTGGAGGAGAAGAGAGTTCTAGATCTACATCTTGCTCCCTGGCAAAGCCCAGGGTGGTAGCAAGCCCACAGAGGAGTGGTGTTGCTCTACACATGGCACTGAAACACACAAAACTGCTGGATTTCAAGCGTCCACGGGTGCTTGTGGGCTAGAGATTCGAGACCCCGCCTTCATTTTCTAAGCACCACATACACCTTCTGTATCATCCTAGAGAGAGGAAAGAGCTGCAGTCAGGATTAATACGCATTTCTCATCCATTTCTCAGAATAGAGAAAACAGGTCAAAGTTTAGGATGATTTAGAGGAAATAAAGTAATAGATTATTTCCTAGAGTTTTGACTCTGTGACTTAAGAATAATAATTACTGTGTATGATATGTATTCACAATTTATCTTTCAAACTGAGGAAAATTTCAAAAATATTATCATTTTCTGATAACACACACACCCCGAAAGGCACACACACATATGTACATACACACAGGGTTACATTTTCCTTACTGTTTCTCTTTTGCGCAAGCGTGTGTGTTACTTTTTATATATTTTTCATTTTCCACAGTATCAGATTTGGTATGGTCTTCACCCTCATGGTTGTGATTCTCCTCTCTGCCTTTTCCTCTTTTTTGGAATAGAATCCCTATAAGCCTTTCACAGATGCATTTTATGCACCTTGTCCTTCATCTCCACCTTCTTCACCTAACAAGAACCACTGAAACTGGCTCCACTGTCTGCTTCTGTGGTTGTGCAATAGTTACAGTTGTCATGTAGCCTCTTGTGCATGATTTTCTTTTCTTTTGAAATGATACACTTTTCTTTCCTGCTTTGAAACTTCAAATGTTTAACTGATGGATCAAAAAAACTGTAGACTTCTTTTGCAGGGAGGTTAGTAGTAAAATGAAAGAAAGAAAAACACAGGTCATCATAATAGCAGAGACAAGATATGTTCGGCACAGAAAAGACACAAAAATGCTTGTCCTCCTAAGGAAAGAAGTCAGTAGAGCTGAAGGCACCAAATGTGTGAGAAAGAAATTGATAATTAAAGGAGCCGATTCCTGTAAGGTGGCAAGAGGAGGTAACGTCAAGCGTACCTCTAAAATGAAGGCCCATTTTAAACTTAAAGAAGAGAATTACTAAATACACAGAATATGTAATGTAAAATTGAAATTAATTGGGTTCATGTCGGTTATCTCACTATTCTCAATAGAGTAGGAGATAGTGCCACTGGCTGAGAATGTGATTGGAGCTTAGCAAGTTGGAAAGGTTTGAAATATCTGCTCTGAGAAATTCTAAAGAAGTAACAATAATAATAACAATAATCACAACATTAAGAATAATAATAGTGGCATTGTAATATAATAATTGTAGTCTTCTCTTTTGTTCGTCTAATTAACCTCACCTTCTGTCATATCCTCTCACTTCCTTCAATTGTGTTCCTATTTCTAGAGTCTTTGTTCTGGCTGCTGCAGGCCTACTGGCCTCATTGATTTTGGTCCCTCCATCCATCAGTTCTTTATACTCATTTCCCTCTTGCTGTCATCCTCTACTCACAAAGCCAAATTCCACTGGTTCCTTTTGTCTGCAACAGCTCCCTTCTTATTTTCTTCCTACACCTCACATTCAATCCCACCTTCACATTCCCCCACATCAATTCCAAAATCTACAAGTTACCCTGGATTAAGTACTGAATCCAAATCTACTATTTTTCCCTTTCTTTCATGTCCCAAGTACTTTCTCTTTATTCATTTGGTAGCTGTTACCATCTCAGTTGTTTTATTCTACCTCCCATTTTATATTCCTAAAGACAGGCCAGCTCTTCCCACCTGCTCCCTTCTTCCCAGGGTAATCATAAGCATTTTCATAACTAGTCTTCCTTTCTCAGAGTTTACCACAGTCCCATCTTTTAAAGAAGACACTGTCACGCTATTTCCTCCATACCAAAAGCTCAGTGTTTGACAACTAGGTAATTTCTTAAGCCACAGCAAAAGTACATTTTAACCTTAAACTTTTTCTGCCCTAAAATGGTATCTTATTTTGCTCTTCTACCCTTGCCACAATTATTTTATTCAAATTGGTTTTCTACTTTTCTTGAGACCAGTGATTTCTTTAAATGAGCCCTGGTGCTCTTATATTCAGCCTTTCCTTCCCAAAGATAAAGAACAATCTTCATACTTGGTTGACTAAGTGAATTGCTTCATAAATCCTCTAGCATACTGTAATTCCCTCACCCTTGAAATTAGGGGTAAAAGATATAAATCTAGACTCCAACCCATTTGCACTTGCTGCCTGTGCTCTAACAGACTTTGTTCTCAGCCAGGTCTGTGGCAAGTTAAAGATGGCCTTTAATTCTCTGATACCCTTCTCCTCAAGAGATTGGTTGTATGTCCCTGTCCTGTGAACGTGGGTAGGTTCTGTGCCTGCTTTGACCAATAGCATTTGGTAGAAGTGATGCTGTGTCAGTTTGTGAGCCTGGGCCTTAAAAGACCGATAGCTTCTACTTCCTCTCTTTTGGAAGACTCACTCTTGGCACCCTCAGCCACTCTGTAAAAAAGTCAATCACCCTAATAGAGTGAGCAAATAGAAAAGACTGAGGCCACACTGAGAAGAAGGGCTCAACTGAGCATGGCCTTCCAGACATACCTACTAATGCCTCAAGCATGTTAGAAAAGCTTCCAAGCCAGACCAGCCACCCACTGTGTAACACTGAGTAACCCCAGTAAATTCAATGTCACCTGCAGCAGAAGAATCACCAGGCCATGTGGCTGATTCCCAGCCACTAGAATTTCCAAACTACAAAGGTATGTGTGTGTGTGTGTGTGTGTGTGTGTGTGTGTGTGTGTGTGTATATGTATATGTAATATCTATGTGTAAAATTATTAGTCTGAAACCACAGAATTTGGGGGAAATTTGTTATGTAATAATGGATGAAAAAGCAAGATCTTATGGGCACGCCCAAAGCAACACCACTCATACGCAAATAGATGATGTTCATTTGTTCCTCGGTGATCTTAGAATAAAGTATTATCCTTATTTTACAGATATGAAAAATAGTAATAACACTGTGGAGTCGTATAGTGTAAGGTTAAGAGTGTGAGCTTTGGAATCAGACTATCTGTATCAAAGTCCACCTTGGTAACTTACCAGTTGTATAACCTTCTGAAGCTAAATTGAACTTCAGAGAGTGTCCAAATGAGTATGTTACATTGAATTATAGACCATTAAAAGCAGAAGGGATCTTAGGACCACCTAGTCCAGTGGTTTTCAAGCCATGCTCCTGGCAGCCCCTGCAAGGGCAAAAGGGAAGAGAAGAGAGTAGAACTCAACCTCACCTCCACTCTATTGACCAGAGCAACTACCCTTTTATGTGTTTTATGAATTAGGCTTCCAGATAGAATTTTCTTAAAAATATATTGCTGCTAAAGCAAAATAAAATAAAACACTAAAATACATACATGTATTTGTTTTAAACTACTATCCAAAGCCCTGATTCAAAGATGAGGAAAGTGTCAGGGAAAGTGACTTCTGCCTGGAATCCTCTTTCCCATTCTCTTCAAAAATTCTTGTTCATCCCTCAGGTCTCAGTCTACACTTCCTTCAGAAAGATTTCCTCCACTTTGGATGTCTACTTCTACCGCCGTTCCTATGGCTTTCCCAAGTGCTTACTGTTTCATTTCATCACCTCCAAGATACACATTTTTTTTCACATTTTAAAATTTCTGAAATGAGGATGCATCATATGATTGATAACATTGCCACATGGTAGTCATGAGATAGTTTTGTGCAAACTTTCTACTGGGAGCTTCTGGTGAAATCAGAAAAGCACCAAAGCCTCTGAGATTCATTAAAATGAAGTTCATTGTAATATAATTGCATGTTTAAATATTTGTGTCTTCTACTGGACTAGAAGCTACAAAAATACAACCATCTTTCTCATTTGTTGTTATAGCTCCAATCCCTAACACATGCTACATTCTCAGTGAATACATGTGGGATTGCTCAAGTAGAATTTGCTTCCTGTCCTAAGAATCAAGAAATTCTGAAAATGTTTAAATACAAACAACAACAATTCTATCTCTTTGTAATTAAGGCCGGCATTTCCAATGGGCCAAAATCTTTTTATAGATTAGATATAATTACTTTAAGGTTAGTTTAATATTTGACAGAGATAAGCACAATATAGTGAAGCGAGACTGAGATCTTCAAACACTGCAAGTGGTTTTGCAAATCGGTGCCAACTTTTAGAAAGCAGTTTTTCAAATTTTAGTAATAAAGATCATTTGGATTCCACATCTTAAAACTCTGACTCTGAATAACTTAACAAAAATAAATATTAGAAAGATACTTGTTTAAGGAATAATTGAACTACTTAAGGGCTATTGCGTGTGTGGAATATGAGGACTCCGGATGCATGCCAGGGTCACCTGGAACCAGATTCTGAAAGAGATTCTGTCCGTGCTACTTAAAAAAAGTGTGGTAGGGGGGAGGAAGAGCCCTTCCGTGATACTCAAAAAAGGTGTGGAGGAAGGGGAGGGTGACCTTCTTTAGTGAATGCCAGCTGATAGAAAAGGAATGAAGGGAATAGAAAATCACCATTCTACAAGCCACAGTTTATAAATTGATTCAGGCAGGGATCATCAGTTTATTATTAAAACAATTACTTGTGATCCTGTTGGAGAAAACTATATAATGTCACAGTATCATTCTCACAAATTACTTAATAACTGTAGAAAGAGGAATATATCTTTATAATGGAAAAGTCTAGCAGTTACCACCTTAAGCAGGTAATCAAACTTAGCTTTACCAATAATGGAACACTTAACATTATTTGCCTCTTGATATGATAGAATAATAAATAAAAAACCTCACCTATGTAGTATTCTTGAATACTACTTAATATCATTTTGTTTTTGTA
>NW_012143856.1:5804450-5805134 GCF_000956105.1 Propithecus coquereli | reverse complement strand
CAGTTTTAAACTCCATTTCTGTACCCTTACTTATGTGGAAAAAAATAAAAAGAAAATTGCACATAGGTATGTCAGTATAAAACTACTAGAAAATACACACAAATTGAATATCTTAAAATCAGTAAGAAAAAGTCAGATTATCTTCAAAGGAACAACAATGGGACTGATAATTGATTTTTCAATGAAAACATTGGTATCTTGGAGGCAATGGAGTGATATCTTCAAAATTGTTAAAAAAAAAAATACTGACAACCTAGAATTCTATACCCAACAAAAATATCCTTCAGGAATTTAAATAAGAAAATAATGACTTTATAAACACAAAAACTGAATTAGTCACCAGCAAAACCACCCTAAAGGAAATATGAAAGGAATCTTAAAGAAAAGTGATTCCTAAGGCCGGGCATAGTGGCTCGTGCCAGTAATCCTAGCACTTTGAGAGGCCAAGGCAGGAAGATTGCTTGAGGCCAGGAGTTTTGAGACCAGCCTGAGCAAGAGCAAGAGCCCATCTCTACAAAAAATAGAAAAATTAGCCGGGTGTGGTGGCACATGCCTGAAGTCCCAGCTACTCAGGAGGATCACTTGAGCCCAGGAGTTTGAGGTTGCCCTGAGCTATGATGATGCCACTGCACTCTATCCTGGGAGACAGAGTGAGACCATGTCTCAAAAAGAAAAAAAGAAAAA
>NW_012143856.1:5788808-5804050 GCF_000956105.1 Propithecus coquereli | reverse complement strand
TTTTTTTTAGTTGTCCAGATCATTTCTTTTCTATTTTTTAGTAGAGACGGGGTCTTGCTCTTGCTCAGGCTGATCTCAAATTCCTCACCTTGAGCGATCCACCAGCCTCCACCTCCCAGAGTGCTAGGATTACAGGCATGAGCCACCACGCCCGGCTGAAAAATTCTTAAACAATAAAAAAGAAGAAAGCCAACTTTAAGATTTTACATCTTAAATTTATAATCACATTACAATCCATTTTCTTAATATTTCTTTACTTTTAAGTCATTTCTTTGACTTAAAAGGAAAAAAAAGTTCACAATTTGCCAAAATTTCCAAAAGGCTGCAAAAATTTTATTTGCTTAATTATAATGACACCCTCAAAGGCATAGCTACTGTAGGGGTGAGGGGAAACTTGCTCTTTCCCCAAAAAATTTGCTGAAAGATCAACTCATAATTAAGGCAGATTAATAAGAGGAGGCTTATATACCATGTGCATAGAGAGAATCACAGAGTGATTATTCAATATCCCACTGGGATCCAGATATTTTTATTCATGCCTTTTAGAGGGGAGGGGGAAAATGAGGAGTACAGGTAATTCTGTTTAGGGGTGACAAATGGTACCAGGAGAACAAATGGATAGGGGAAACAGATTGACTTGTAAAACCTGAGAGAAAGATACTGTGTTTAAAATAATTTGGGCCAGGTCTGGTTGCATTTTTGATCTTTTTTCCTGCAATATATTGAGATGATAGGGAGAGGAAGGAAAGTCAATTTCTCCTTTGATCTTTTGATTGGTCAGTCTGATTTATGCAGATGGAGGGAAAGCCCCAATGCTGTTTGATCTCAAAGGGCCTATAACTCAAAATACTCTTTATACCAAGGAATCATATTTTGGGGTGAAATTTCCTGAGCTCTTTCATTACTCTCTTTTTTTCACTTTAAGAATAAATATATATTTCTAGCACATGAGGTTTAGAATGAGTCCATCCTCATGAATTGAAAGAAAGTGTATCCTGAGTCTCCTACTTGATACTTTTAAGCCATCACTGAATGTCTTTAGACAATAATTTGCCTATAAACTTTATGCTCATAGAGATTACATACATAAATGAGGATAGAACTGTATGTCAACTATTAATAACAACAATCATTTTTATTGATCTGTTTTAGTGTCCCAATTCTCTCTATAATTTCAACCCAAACTTAATGCTTTTACATGATGCCTTATGGTCTTGCTAGTACCATGAAGGATGTGGCAAGGGTCAGTTTCGCTACAAGGGGCCCAAACTGGGATGTTAGATGAATCAGAGGGGACTTGATAGAGTTAGGGGTAGGCAAGTAGTAGAATCCAGGGAGTTTCAGTTTGTGCAGTGCAGGCAGGGAGCAGACACCAATGCAGAGTCTAGAATCTAGCCCATGGGGAGCAAGAATAGAATTGCTAAGCCAGGATGGTAACATCTGATCCAAATCCAAAGAATATTTTGTTCCTACTTTGTATAGGTAGACTTAGGTTCACAGTCTTTCACCATCATAGGAAGCCCTGACAACATAATAATTACTAGGGATATTTTATCCCCAAGTATAAAACAGCTGGGGAACTGAAAAATTTGGAATCGCCATCTTTCAGATTTTGAATTCTCAATCCAGTTTTAAACTCCATTTCTGTACCCTTACTTATTAAAACTCCTTTGCATATACCTAATTTTTGGCATCTACATAACCCACATGATATTGGCTTTAAATGATTAAACTCCTGAGCTTCTGTATACAGGAAGATGTTTAACAGACTTAGACACGAATTACCATGGCATTACTGTTCTTGCCCAGTGGGGGATCTTTTTCAGTTCAAACTCACACTGCTAATTACTTTCCCATCACAAAAATAAGTGAAATAAAGCCCCAAAGATCACAACATGTATATAGAATACAGAAGCAATAGATAGAGAGTATTCAAAAAGAAGCTACAATCCAGCAAATGAAAAGAGAAGTCTTTTCCAAAGGAGTAAGTAGAATAAACAGAAGGCATTTAACAGAAAGTACTGGATGGAAGCCATCGCCTTTAAAGACAGTTGGTAATGTTTCTATACTGACAGTGAACTCAGAGCAATGACAAATTTTTAAAAAAGAAACCTTCTATAATTGGTATTTAAGGCACAGACTTAAAGATAAAACTTTCCTAGCACAGACAGAAAAAAGACAGGAGACATATGCGCAACAACACAGACAACTCAAGAAGAGAAACCAAATCAAAGATAAGTCTTTACCTCTACTTGGTTAAAAGAGTCAGCAATAACTTAAAAAGGCAGATGTGAATATTAATTTCAGTATTGGTTCATTATTCATGCTTTATTATTAACTCCACAGAATACTCTTTATAGTTCTCATTTTAAAATATAAGTTTAGTCATTTTCAATTAATTTCTCTTTTTGCTGCTAAAACTAGCAGCAACCTCTCTAGCTATTGGTATAGATAGTTAATAGGACTAAATGGACTCACTCAATTATTTTGATCAAGACACAGCCTTCCAGAGAGGCAAAGAAGGTGAGCAAGCATACCCTATCATACACATTTGGGCCATCGTGGTGGAAAACAGAAAATAGTAACACAGGTTATTCAGGTGTGTCTGCAAGCTTCTCCCAGTTGCACACTAGGTACTAGACCTACAGCAACTAAATTAATTCTAATCTCTACCAAATGGGGTTTGGTTTTTTTTTGGGGGGGGTTTGTTTTTCCTTAACTCTCCTTTGAGCCCACATTCGCCTCCAGCTACCTTCCTCTGACTCTCCTCCTCTTTTTTTTTTTGAGACAGAGTCTCACTTTGTTGCCTGGGCTAGAGTGAGTGCCATGGCATCAGCCTAGCTCACAGCAACCTCAAATTCTTGGGCTCAAGCAATCATCCTGCCTCAGCCTCCCGAGTAGCTGGGACTACAGGCATGTGCCACCATGCCCAGCTAATTTTTTCTATATATATATTTTTAGTTGTCCATATCATTTCTTTCTATTTTTTAGTTGAGACGGCATCTCGCTCTTGCTCAGGCTGGTCTCGAACTCCTGACCTTTGAGCGATCCACCCTCCTCGGCCTCCCAGAGTGCTAGGATTATAGGCGTGAGCCACCGCGCCCGGCCTCTCCTCCTCTTTATGAAAAATATTGGTAAGCTGTCAGATTGGAGAAAGTTGAAGTGCATATGGGAGATGCAGAAAAAGATAAGGAGAGAGTACAGATGAGTCTCACTGGACATTTTGTATGAAGGAAGCATTAACCCTGGTCTGCTGTATTGTGATTTGCCGGTGGCTGTTCTGCTTAAGGCCATGCAAAATGACAAAATGTCTCTGAAGACTCAAAAGTACACTCTTTTTTCTTTTTCTTTCTTTCTTTTTTTCTCTCTTTTTTTTTTTTTGCATTTTATGTACTCTTCAACTACTTGCTCTAATATAGAAACTGTGGACTTCATAAAAATGAAACTGTTGTCAAACCACAGCATAACAGGGAGAGAGCCAGGAAAATATATACCTGATGTCTCTCTTCTCTCATTGGCTTAGTCCAACATCAAAGGGAACCTGAACTATACAGGCCATAGAAATTAGCTTCCCAGGGAGCAGCGTGGCAAGAATGGGCAGACAGAGAATATTCACCATTCTTTCCCAGTTTTCTCTGTAATTTTCTGATAACCTTTCTCAATGATAATTTCATTTTCTTCTGTTGGACCATTAAATGTTGGTACATCATAGTTTTTAGTCCTAGGCCTTCCTGTATTTTCACTCCACACCCACTGTGTGGAGAGCTCATCCATACTTACGGTTACAATTACCACCTATACACCAATAATCCACAAACGTGTAAATACAACTTAGACCACTCTCCTGAACCTGGGACTGTAAAAGAGAAAATCGGTCTCAGGGCCATCCTCCCCAATTCCTTATGCAAAAGAGAAGGGAAAGGCCTCAGGCACCTGTGAAAAACTGGGACCATAGATCATTCATTAAGGAAATTCCTTGCTAACCTCCCATAAACAAGGACATACAAATTGTACCCAAGTCTAGCACCTAAAACTAAAGCCTATTCATTTTCACACTAATAATGAATTACTAGTTTATCTTTATGGGTAACAGAACTGGAGACAAGACAGAATCAGACATTCTTCCACCTACCCAGGGGTATCTACATAATTAATACTTCCTTCACTCCCTTTTTGCGTTCTAACAATCCTCTTATTTTATGCAAAATATAGATTTCCTGGGCCTCACAAAAAGGTAACTACTTTGCCTCATCAGCTCCCCTGAACCCCTACCCTGACTCCCTTTTTCCTTCTCTCTGTATGCCTTTAAAATGCAGAAGGTTTCAACTTCCTCTTTGGAAAAAAACAGCCACTACTTGTGTGTAGTTCAATGTTTTTCCTGGGTGCGTCCTCAACTTTGGCTTAATAAACCTCCATGGATTGAGATTTTTGCCTCAGTCATTTACTTGAGTCAATAGACCTAAATATCCAAGTGCCTCCTGAACATCTCCCATTCAATGGCTCAAACTCAACATGTCCACAACTGCCTTCATAATCTTTTTCTCTAAATGAGATCCTCTTCCAGTGTTTCCCCTCTCCTTGAGTGACTGCAATAGTCAGAACTGCAATCCCAGAATCTTCTCCTTCACATTCCATATGCAATTCATTACTCTGCACACGGATCTGCCCTGGAAAATCTCTCCAATGGATCCACTGATCTACCATCATTTATATCCACCATCACCAAGGCCCGGGCGCCTTCCTCTGCACCAGGACTACTATTGCCTACTGCATTCCTACCTCTACACTAATCTGTTTTCAACTTTGCTGCCAAAACGATCTCTAAAAATAATCATAAATCTAGTCACTTCACTGTCATGCTCTACCAAAAGCCTTTAATCATTTCTTAGTCTATGATCAGCATCTTTATCATGATCTACAAGGCTTCCTCCAAATCCTCCCCCCACCCCACCTCCTTCTCACTCTCTGTGCTCTTATCACACTGCCCTTACTTAGATGCTGGGAAATGCTGAGCCCCCTCCTGCCAGAGGAGCTTTGCGCATGGCTCCCTCTGTATGAAATGCTCTGCTCGCTGCCACCTCTCTCCTTCGGCACATAATTCCAACTCATCCTCCAGATCTCAACTTATAACAGAATAATCGCCCCTCTTCCCATAGATATGGAAGCATAAAATTGAGAGTGGAGAATATGTAACAGAGGGAATGGCCTAGGGAAAAAAAAAATAGCAAAAATGTTTTCTGTCTCTCATCCTTTTCAGAACTAAAACCAGGATCCCTGTCTTGGGCCAGCAGTTGGGCAGGGCAGGGGGGTGTTTTCTGTTCTTTGCACTGCAGGAGATGGCTCAGAGAAATCATCCTGGTGGAAGTCCAGGTGGCAGAGTTCCCAAGAGGTCCTGGCTAGCTCAGTGTCTGGGCTGGTGGGAGGTCCCATCTGATTCTGGAGATGAAAAGATCGAAACCATCAATTGCAGTTGAACAATACCCTGAACCTGAGAACCCTTCCCTTAAAAGCTCTGTATTTTTGCTTATGGGGAGGAATTTGGTACTTTGAGATGATAGTCTGCCATTTTCCTCATTTGTCAGCAAATTGATAAACTTCTCTTTCCTTCTCCTCAAACCACTTGTTCTTGTTCTGATGCAGCCTCAAGGACAAGTGCTGAGCTTTTGGTAACAAGCTTAGTAAGCTAGAATTTTTCTGGAAGAAAGCCTTCCTATCCCTCTCCCCTCAACCCAGTATACTCTCTCATAGCATTATGTACCTTTCCTTCATAGAACTTACCTTATTTCTCATTTTAAATATATTGAGGATAATTATTTGATTAATAGTCCCTACCCTCACTAGACTATAAGACCCATGTGGACAGGACTGTCTACTCTTGCTTACTACTGTACTCACAGCACTGTGCCTAGAGTGTGGTATGTGATCAACAGACATATTTGCTAAATGCGGGTGGAGATAGACGACTTGACAAGTGAATAAATGAGTGAGTACATGGGACTAGTCAATGCAAATCCTACAGCTGGAAAGTACTGTCATTCCAGCTGGGAGGTCTTGGGTGGAGGCTAAGAGTACAAAACTGAGACATAAAATAGAATGAATGTAGAAACCAAATTTTTAATGATTTCAAGATTTGTGTAAATTAGAAAGTCTATTCAAGTAATCCCTTGGGTGGGCTCTGCCTCAAGTCATGCTGGAACCTCAGCACCCCAGGCCAGAAGGAAAGGGGAAGAACCCAGGGCCTGACAGGATCTTGCCTCCAGCACTCATTAGTGCAGGGCCTGCTGTGAGGCAAGGAGCTCAGGAAAACAGTCCAAGATGCTGAGATTAACGCTTGGGCACTCGCTCGGGCACTCGGAGTTGACAGAGATGTTAACACAGAGTTCAGTTCCTATTACAAAGAGTTGTCCTGCAGGGGTTAGCCATACCTGTCAGTCAGCTGGAAAGACTTTCCAATCAGATAGCACACATGAGAGCCTGGAGAGGGAAGGAAAAAGAATGCAGTCAAACTGGCAGTCTTTTACACAGCTGAATGCTCTCTTTGCAGGGAAACCATTTTGTGCATCTTAATGTTCCTCACACCGATGCCAACATTCTTTTTTCCACTTCCAAAATGTCTTGGAGCTGTCATGTAAACCCAGTCTATAATTCAAAATAATCAGCAAAATTATTTTTAGAAAGAAAACTCACTGCTTCATCTTTTAACCCACAATGAATAAAAGTAATTAAGAAACTTGTTTTGGAAATAGTAGAATGACTCCTTTGTATCTGAATATATCATACTACCATGAGTGAGAAACAAAACTTGCATATAACAACTGTAATTTGTATGGTTGAATTGTTAGCTTGAGGAGCTGCCAAGGATATATGGAATTAGGAATTTTTTTAAATGCCATGACTAGTATTCTCTAACACTAGATAAATTGTGTTTTATCTATCTACAAAAAAAATCAAGACTCAGACTCCCTGACAAAATGAATTTTGTTTATTTCTTGTTTTTGTAACTTTTAGAGCTTTTCTCCATTTTTTAATGTTGATGGTATTCCCACCTAAATACAACCATTTTCAGTTCCTTTGTAGAGCCTGACAGGATGCATGCAGCATGCATAAAAAGAGTGAAGGAACAAAAGAACAGACCCAGGAAATACCTTTCCTCAGAGGCATGATAATGCCAAGGCTCAGACTTGACTTTGCAGTTTTCCAAACTTGTCTCTGTTTCCATTGGCAACTGTGAAATACAACCAGCAGAGTGTTTCTCATTTAGTTTGCTTTGCCAGTAGGTTGCATAATTAGTTTGAATGTGCTTAATCTTTCTTAGAGCTAAAACATGGAAAGATTTCATTCGATGAAGAAAAAAACAGTGGAAAGTATTTAAAGTTGAAGCATTTGTGGATTTCTAACATCAATACATAATGTTCTTTCCTGGTTTGGTTTCAGAAGTTGCACACTGGAACTGCTGCATCTAATGGTGAGGTTTGTAGAAAAATTTGTTGTGGTTGCTTCTTGCAATCAGAGCCAGAATAAAAAAGAATTACATCATAATATCTCTCATTATAGAGTTAGGGAAAGAAAACAAATCTGTCCCATTCAACATTTTTGAGGACCTACGATGCCAAGTCATCAGGTTTGGCCTGATGGGAGAGAAATGAACCAAAGTCCTGCCTCTGTGAGTACAACCGATTAAGGAAAATTTTACTGTTAAAAATAATAAATAATGTAACAGCAACCATTTTGCTTGTCTTAAGATTGTCAAATAAATACCTTTGTGATGACAGGATCAGAGAAGACTTCTTAGGAGAAAATATCAGTTGGGCTGAGTCTTAAAAGAAATGAACGAATGAACAGAGGCAAGAAGCACAAATGTCATACAGTTCCTGCCCTAGTCTAAAATTCCACTAAAATAATGGTCAAAGTATCCATTTTGAGAGTAGCAACCAGCTCTTCTGAGCGTTTTGAATGGTATTTATTTGTTTATTTATTCTTTACAAGTAAGTTTAAATACTGTATCTAAGAACTCAACCCTGTTTATATGGTTCTCTCCATTCCTTGGTTTTCCTTCACTCTGTGTATATTGGCTTCATTCCCTCCTGCTATAGATGGCTTTCTTCTTGCAGCAGAAGTAGGAGAGGGATGGCTACAGATAACTCCAGGTTTATATTATTCTAGTCAGTTGAGCTCAGAGAAAAGAGAGAACTTCTCTTTCTCCCAGTACCCACGTATACAATTCTGGGGCAGTATAATGGAATCTAGCAGTTCTTGATAGGCAGATACACAAGAAATCCATGGAGTGGAGGAATATCAGTTCACCAGATGAAGGGCCTCTGCCATGACTTGAAGATGTGGGTAAGAGATAATGGCCAGATAAAAGCAACAGACGTTCTGAGTAGTATTGTGGCAGATGCTTTTGGCATCCACCCCATGTCTTCTTTACCTTGTTCTGAGTTCACCTGTCACTGTGGTAGATGGTTTCTGGGACAGACAGCTTCCCCTCTCAAGTTCTTGGCTCTTTCCTCTGCTCTGCCTGAGGGCTTTCTCTACGCTGTGGGAACTTGCCCCACCACAGACAGTCACTATACAAACTGTGAGCGAGTTAACCTCCAGGGATGGAGTCAATCTTCACCCAGAAGGGGGTGGGACATGGTATGCAAAGTCCCAGCCAGTAGGACAATTCCAATGGGATTGAACTGTAGTTGCCTACAAAGGTAGATGGTTTATACACACCTTTTATTGGTTCTTCTCCTTTTCCTATCTCCCTTCGTCACTACCTCACTTAGCTGCTCAGGTTCACATCACAAATAAACCACCTCCACCCAAGTCCTGTGTCAAGGCCAGCATCAGAGGGAACTCAAAGCAAGAGAATCAGCTTGCCTATTGAATTTGTCAAATAATATTTGTATTAAACACTGGAAATGTAACAGTAAACAAGATAGGTATAGTCTCTCTGAGAAAGTATAGCAAAGAAATTTAATTTCTAATTTTAATTCCTGCCATATTATTTTTATGTGCATTCTTGGTGCCAATTAAAATAAGGAGAATGATTTATTACATAGGTTTACCTTATTTGGTATAGATATTGGCTATAAAAGAAATTTATTTTTAAATATTTAATTAATTTTTGTGTGTGCATTTATGTTTTACTTTGTCCTACATTATAAAATTAGAGCTTGGGTCCCACTCAAAAACTTTGTCCCCAACTCCAAGAATAAATCAAATTTAGAGGTGCTATAAATAGAGTCAGGCCCAGCCTGTCTCTTATCCCATCTTTCTCATCCAATTTGTTGCCTTTCTGCAGGTTGAACTTTCACTTTAAATTCTAGCACCAATCCTAATCTTCAGCAAAAGAAATTTAAATAGTTCTTGTTCAGAATTTTGGGATTTAACATGAGATTACCTCTAACCTCAAGTCTCTCAAATCCTAACAAAGCTTTGGTCTTATTCCTGAGACTTGTGTGCCCCACTGTGAATCATCTTGTAACTGGGCTTCTTCATTATTCCTCGCCAACATCTAATATATCAGTTGCTTTCCATCACAAGTGACAGACAACCCAAACTAAATGGCTGGAACAAAAAAGGAATGCATTGGTCCAGGAAACTTAAAAGTCCACGGGTGATGCTGTCTTTAGGCATTACATGGTCCAAGGTTTACTATGTCCTTAGGGTTTTGTCTTCATTTCTCTGCAAATTTCCGGTTCTGCCCATCTCCTTGTATCAGCTTTTTCCTCAAAATTGTTCTCTTCATGGTACCAAAACTGACAGCAATAGTATCATTGAGGGAAGAAAGCATCTGCATTTCAACAGTCGTAGTAAAAGTCCTAACATTCACTTTGATTAATCCGGTGGGTGGTGTCAATTTCATGCTGACCATATGGCTGGTTTTTCGAAGGACACTGGAGGTAGGAAGAAAGGAAATGGAGATTGTGCAGCAAGACAGGTGTCCACTACACCAGTATCAAAATTCCGTAACACTGTATTTTCTGCCTTGATTCTGTTTCTTTAGTCTTTTATCATAGTCACCTGCCTTCTTACCCATGCTATTTAGCAGTGGGTCTTGCCTTGTTCTTTCCAACCCCTGCCAGGGACCTGGGTCCTGGGGTCTATTGATTAACTTCCCTGCAGCTAACTGTCTGGACTCCTGATCATCAAATACCACTCAACTTCCTCTTACTGTGCTCCACAAATCTCCCAGGATGCCCTCTTAAAGCACCAGTGCTTCCTTTCTCTTTTATCATACTGTTTTGGCTACCCTAACTTACTTCTTGGATTAGTACCACCCACGCTCTCTCATCAGGTCTGTTCACAGGCCAAGTGTCAGGCCTACAGCTCCACTCTCTGCTGTTCCTCACTGCTGGGCCAGACCTGAGGAATGTTCAATATATTTTTCTTAAATCTTCAAAATTATACATTTAGAAAGAGGGGAAAATCTAATAAAAAGATAAATAAAGCTATTCAACATAATTTACAGTTATTCTTTTGAAAAACAGTGATTTAGATTTTTTTCTGGAAAGGACAGTAGGAATTATAAAGTGCTTTAAGAAAAGTAATTTTACTATGTACTAATGACATTTTGGCAAAGTATTTTCAAATAAATATGTTTAAGGTGATAAAACTAGAATGCCACTGAATAACCTTTCAAATTTCTTCCAAATAGGACAGGATTCAGAATAGGTTGAAATAATTTGCCCATGGATCATCTGTTTATTTAAGTCCATACTTCTAAAGTGTTTGAGAATAACTTGTTCTTTTGTTTATCATCTTAAACATCTCATCTGCAGACTTATTTATAACCTTAAGCTGCTTCAAATTTTTTCACCCTGGTTTAAATAGTACAAAAACAAATTTTACCCCATGTGTGTCCCATCTGGTTTATTATAAATTACGAATTGGCCAAAGCCAGAATTATAACATTTTATGGTCCCAGGAACTAGCTCTTGGAACCAGAATTATGTGAGTAGCTGAGGTACACTAAACAGTTTCCCAGTCCTGAAGATTGTGTCTTTCATCAAGGTAAGTAGTCACTTCTAAAATGTTGTTCTCTTACATCTTTTATTAAAAGAAAGAAGGAAAAAAACAGACTTATAAAAAAGAAAGAAGGAAAAAAACAGACTTATAAAAAATGTATTATAGTGATTGGCTCTTTTGAAACAGTGTGATCCTTTCATTTCAGATTCTCCATGTTGCTCACGTTAGTGATGGATAAAGTGCTAATTAACTAATTTAGCCTTTGTGATTAAACATTTATTCAGATTTCTAAAAAATCAGATATATCTGTATCAAGAACAAAATACTGCCTTTTTCAAAAAAAAGAAAGAAAAAATAGAATTTCATACCTCAAAACATGAAGATCTTCAAATGCAGCCATACATCTGAAAGATTTTCGAGGGTATTTCTAAAAGATTTAATTATTTTGCTGCTCAAATATGCATATAAAAGTTTTCTATTGTCTCCTGAAGATAAAATTCTGTGTCTTTTACTAAAGAAAAAGCAATCTTATCTGATGACAAAGACCAGCCACATTTCCCAAGACTTAAAAGCAAATAAGGGAATAAATGCAATGTTGATACCACTTAACGCTGGCCAAATAGACACTCTTACTTATAGCTTTGCAATAATTTTTCTTGTCAGATTATGTGATTATTTTCTAAGAAAATAAAATATTTTATTGTTTAGCAAACAAGCTTTTTCTGCTTCCCCAAACATTTTCATTCCTAAGTGCAAATATTAATGCATTTATTATATTTTGTAACATGAAACTGAACAGGGTACAGAATTACCATGCATTCCTTTAAATCACAACATATGTTTTAACTGCTCTCAAAGATGGTTAAAAGAAAATATTGAAAAACAAATGTAAGTCTGACCTTCTTAGGATTTTTAAAATCACTACTTAGTAATGCAGCATTACCTCGTCCACAAAGTCTTATTGGATGTAGGCTCTCTTAATTAGGTGCCCTACTGCTGTGCTCTCATAATACCTTGGACACCTCTCTGTCACGGTATTTATCATACTGTGTTAAGGAGGGGAGGGAAGGAAAGTCACAGAGCATTGATGTGGCCTCAGGGGCTCACTCCAAGGGGAATTTTTATAGGACAGAACTTCACGAGAATAAAGTCTGTCAAGGCCCAGTCCCAGGGTTACTTCCTGCATAAACCTCGGCTGCTCCAGAAAGGCATTCTGTGGTAATTAAAAGACCATGGGCCCTGGAGGGAAAAAATTCACCATATATCCAGCACACAGTGCCAGCTCTGAATTCTTCACAGGCATACCTTTCTGAGCCTCAGTGTCATCATCTGTGAGGCAGGTATAATAATGCCCACCATGTAAGAGAAATGATTTGTAAAGTGCCTAGCATGTCACAGGTATTCAATAAATTCCATCAGCTGAAGGTACTATCTCCCTTGAACATTTACACAACAAATCTTTGCATCATTCTATGTCTTTGCCACTATTTGTGGATATTTTATCTACCCTATTTGATCAAATATTCCCTAAGGGCAAGGAATGTTTTAGCTATTTCTCTTCTTAGCTATCTTAGCCTTGGTACATTATCCAGCACGTTGGAGTAGAAGAATAAATATTTGTTAAAGAAGTAACTCAACTGTACTCAATAAAGTGATCTGGTTCTCATTTGTAGATTATTACTTTTTGAAAATGATTAGTTCTTCCTCAGATGACAAACAAAATTAATCTTTTCCCAACTTCCTCTCCCAAAATGTACCAAATGCCTTCTGTGTAGCAAGTACTGATGGAAGTACTAATAATTGAAAAATGAATAAAACTTTCTCTGCCCTCAAAAAGTTGAATATTAACTTGTTGATGTAGTTATTTAATTTCAGATGTATACTTCTATATAGTTAATCCCACATGTTCTTCATATTCCGAAAAAATAAACATCTTTAAAATTGGCTCCTTCTCTGTTCCATGTTGCCTTCAGATACACACCCATGATGCAAGTGGAAACTATTCATGTGTATTTGATTATATAAAAATGGCTTGTGTATTTTCTTCTATTGATTACAGTGACTTCAAAATTTATAAACTATTTCCTTCTCTACTCCATTTGCCATATTCTCACAATATTAGTTGCACATCCTTGATTTAACATAACTAGAGCACAGAAATATTTAAGATATATAAGTAAAAGATTTTAACCACATTAATATTCTGGATTTTATGTGTAAAACTTATTTCCCAAAATTTAATAAAAGAAGTTTTGTTTATGTGAAAAATTTAAAGAACTCATTTTAAATAAAGAATGACAAAGTTAAATCTTTCAATCAAATTAAAAGAAACATGTCACTCTATTACAGCCAATTTTACTCTTTAAGGTTTAAACATGTTTTATTTGACTTTTCAAATGGATTCACCAGAATTCTGCCAGTGCATTGTAATTGAAGGTGCTAGGTGACATAAAGAACCCCACCCACTCTGGACACCTTAAACCAAATGACCTCACTTTGCCCACCCAAATGTAGAGTTTGCTTTAAGCTAGGAACACATATCCAGTCTCCCTTTTTTCACCTTTCTTTCATCAGGACACCCCTTTATCATTTGTGATGAACAGAACAATCCAAAAATCTGGTTCTAGACATCACTGGCATCCCCTGGACCTCACTGAAACACAAAAGAGCCCACCTAGAAATACGTACCTGTAGAGCTGGAAGAAGCCTTGGAAATCAAGAAGTCCAGGACCTTCGTTTTGCAGATAAGGAAAAAGCTCTGGCAAGATGAACACTGAAATAGAGTGACTTGCCCAAGTGTGCATACTGGTTAGTGAAGGAGCCTCCATGGATGACTACATAATCTGTTTTAGAAAAGGGCCTACTTATCTCTAGAAGCCAGCTATGCAGTCATCCCTTCTATGCATGGGGAATTGGTTTCAGGTCCCTCCCATGGATACCAAAACCCACAGATGCTCAAGTCCCTTATATAAGAGGGTGTAGTATTTGCATATAACCTATGTACAATCTCAAAGCGTATCTTGGGGTCTTGGTCCCACCCCCCCTTAAGTGTTCTCATGCAAGCTCATACCCAAGCAGACCTGCTTTTCCAGATAGTGTGCAAAGATTCATACTCTTCCTTTTCCACCATCGGAACACCTACATTTTCTAGTCATTTCAGCCAATTTGGTTAAACCAATCCACTCTTCACTGTATGTTGATTTAACCCTTACAGGAGGGTTTGCTTGTTAAAAGAGGAATTTTGTTAGCCCTGATATATGACTCTAATGATGCACCAGGAAAGGATCAGGGTGGGGTTTAGCCACAGCTTAGAGCTCCTGTAAAATGAATTTTAGTCAGTGGATGGTTCAGAATCTTTATGTAACAGCCACTCAGATGAGTCATTCTAGATGGAAGGGGTATCACTGGGCTTTTCATGAAGCTGAATTTGCCTAGTAAATCCACTATTTTTACATAGATTTTACAGGAGTTTTACTTGGAGTAGCTTTAAGGACAATGACAAAAATCAGGTCAGGTTGCCCCTTGACACATCAACAGATTATAGTACTTTTCAAAACTGATAGTATTTGGTCTAAGGAGCCAGTCCAAAATTGTATCTCACTTTCTTACAAATTTCTTCTCTCCCAATTCTGGACACAGTTGTCTTAACCTTTTCCTGAAGTAAAAAACAATCAGTATAAGCCATGAGTACTGCCCTAAAAACACTCTACATACTTCAACTTCTAAAAGCAATTTCAACAGAAATAGAAAACAGGGCCAGTTTATACAGAGCTGGCTCAACCATGTTCCATTTTAAGAATTATTAGAAAAACAGAAATTTAATATTGTAACGAACATGTATTTTGCACACTTTTGAAGGAGAGAGTGAAAAGCGTTGCTTAATGTATCAGACTAGAGATCTAATATCAGCCCACTATTCTGCTTGACTCCATCCTGATATATGGCCCATACTAGCGCCAGGTAAATGAGGGAAGATATTTTGGGAGAGAGGCCTAGTCTACACTTTAAAGTAGGAAATATACACCTCAAAACAGCCAAACTGTCAGTTCCTGTCACCAGGCACCAGATAATTGGAGGAAATTGTAAATTCCTTGATGCCTATGCTGAATCTTATTTGTATTATTTTTTCGTTCTGCCTCCCATTGAGATCCCAGCCCATAGCAGGTGTTTAATAAATGTTTCCTAAATGGAAAAATAAAAGAGTTCTCAACTTAGTTTTTTATCAACTCTTCCAAAAACATAACATAGCAGGCAAGCTATTCCTCTAATAATCTGTATTATCTCAA
>NW_012143856.1:5783505-5785369 GCF_000956105.1 Propithecus coquereli | reverse complement strand
AAAAAAAAAAAAAAAAAAAAAGGAGCATAAATGAAACAAGAACAGGGTGATAAGAAAAAAACCAATTAGACATATTATAAATAAAAATGTAGTCACTAAAATAAAAACTCAATAGATTGCTGACTTTTTACAGTGGTTAAGTAAAAGAGAGAATTAGTGAATAAAAAATTGCACTTAAAACATTCACCCAGAACACAGCAGAAAGAAAGATTAGAGGTGCTGATAGGACAGCAGCTCTTAAAGTCATACTAGCTATATCTCTAGAACTACAGAGAAACAAGAGAACCCAGATTGCAAATGCTCTGAGTGTTGAGAGCAAAGAAGCATATATCCACACCAACATATTCTTGTTAAAGTACATCAAAGATGAGAAAAATTTTAAGAAAAATACAGAGAGAAAAGACAGATTAACTGCAAAATAATGATAATTGGACTTATCACTAACAACAGAAGTTAAAAAACAATGCAGTTATAACTCGAGTGTTTATAGAAAATCTAGAATTTATGAAATAGCCAAACTATTTTACTTCCATTTCCAAGATTGGAAGAAAATACCTTTCAGACTCACAAAATTTGTGTGTTACCCATAGATCTTCTCTAAAATGATTTTTAAATTATATCCATACCTATTAGTTTTCTATTACTGCATGACAAATTACCACACACTGAGCAGTTTACAACAGCACAGTTTATTATCTCACAGTTTCTGTGGGTCCCGAGTCCAGGCGTGGCTTAGCTGGGGGTTCTGTTTCAGGGTTTCTTACAAGGCTACAATCAAGATGATGGCCAAGGAGGATATCATCTGAAGCCTCAGCTGGGAGATGATCTACTTCCTACCTCACACAGTTGTTGGCACAATTCAGTTTCTCTGGGTTTTTGGACTGAGAGCCTCAGTTCTTTGCTGGCTGCCAGCCAGAGGTTACCCTCAGTCCCTCATCACATGGACGTCTCCATAGGGTAGCTCCCAACATAGCAGCTTCCTTCATCAGAACCAGCAAGAGAAAGAGAGTCTGCCAGATACCAGGAAGTTACCATCTCTTGCAATCTACTCATGGAGATGACCCATAATTTTTGGCATGTTTTATTGATTAGAAGCAAGTCATAAAGCCAGCCCACACTCACAGGAAAGGAATTATGCAAGGGCATAATTATCGCGGGTCAGCTTAAAGTCAGCCCACCATATTTAGCAAGAGAAACACCCAGAGAAAAGACACGGATTACAAGAAAAATGATTTTTATGTTACACCCCTGATATTTGATGCCATAAATGGTTTTACTCAGCAACTGATTTATAAGCCTATTTGTATTTACTAAGCTACTTTTTATTTTATTGTTAATTATTTGAAAAATCACATTACTAGTACACCCCAACTTGGATGAGCAAAGCATAAAGGACTTGGGAGTGGTGACTAAACACTTCTGTCAGGGTTGGTTTTTGAAAGAGAAATGTCCTGGTTCTTTGGCTCCTTGTTTGGAAAAATCGCAAGCAGGGCTGGAGCTACAGGCGAACACAGACAAGAAGCAATTCCACACAAACTGTCATTGCAGAAAAGAAGGAAGAAAGAAGGAAGCTTACACAATTGTGAAAATATGTTCCAGAAAGGGGAGCAGGTCAGTCTCCATGAGTGGAGAAATAGGTTAAGGACTCCCAGGTGGTTTCCTTTTATTGGCCTGGTCCAGAGAAGGGCTTACGGAGGGTGTAGGATGTTACTGGATGATTAACATACATGATTGTCAGGTGTTCTGCATTTTCCTACAGTCCCCTCCCCCCGTTGTGTCCCCCATCCCCCGCTGCTAAGAACTGTCCTCCTGGCCTGTATCTTCCACCTACAGATTTGATCCCTGCCTAATGCTCCCTCCATAC
>NW_012143856.1:5782345-5783455 GCF_000956105.1 Propithecus coquereli | reverse complement strand
GCCTATTTGTATTTACTAAGCTACTTTTTATTTTATTGTTAATTATTTGAAAAATCACATTACTAGTATACCCCAACTTGGATGAGCAAAGCATAAAGGACTTGGGAGTGGTGACTAACACTTCTGTCAGGGTTGGTTTTTGAAAGAGAAATGTCCTGGTTCTTTGGCTCCTTGTTTGGAAAAATCGCAAGCAGGGCTGGAGCTACAGGTGAACACAGACAAGAAGCAATTCCACACAAACAACTGTCATTGCAGAAAAGAAGGAAGAAAGAAGGAAGCTTACACAATTGTGAAAATATGTTCCAGAAAGGGGAACAGGTCAGACTCCATGAGTGGAAAAAGAGGTTAAGGACTCCCAGGTGGTTTCCTTTTATTGGCCTGGTCCAGGGAAGGGCTTATGGAGGGTGTAGGATGTTACTGGATGATTAACATACATGATTGTCAGGTGTTCTTCATTTTCCTACAGTCCCCTCCCCCCGTTGTGTCCCCCACACCCCGCTGCTAAGAACTGTCCTCCTGGCCTGTATCTTCCACCTACAGATTTGATCCCTGCCTAATGCTCCCTCCATACTGCTTACATACTCAGCACTTCAGTTTGTTTAAAAGAGAAACAAGGGGAATGTATGGTCCAGGTTATGAAAAGGTATTGAATTGAAACAAGCTTGGTGCTCTTAAGGAAAAGTGTACATAACATATTCAAGAGAATCAGAGCATACGGGCACCTGTTTCTGGAGGCAGGTAGAGAAGGAATGAATGATTTACTTCCTGTCTGGCATCACTAAAACAGCAGTAAGGGAGGCAATTTTTCCATTGGTATTGGGCTGGAGTAGGGAAGGTATTGCCAAAAGAATTTTCTGCTGCTAGGCCATTCTTTCCTGATCCTTCAGCTATAAGAACAGACTTTCTTGGAGCTTTTATGGTCTGTGCCTATTGGCAGTTCTGGTTTGGAGGCAATAATGTGTCTGGAATATGTGAGAGGAAATAAGGAAACCCACAAAACTCACCACCATGTCACTCCTCAAGCCCCAAGGTCCCTAGTCATCTGTTTCTTCTTTCTACCTTTCTGAATCTTCCCATATTTGTTCATTGTGTTATCTCCAAGGTTTTTCA
>NW_012143856.1:5779667-5782295 GCF_000956105.1 Propithecus coquereli | reverse complement strand
TTCTTACTCCTCTACCTAAGGTAGCAAATCTTTTGACTATCTTCATCTCCTTCCTCATGGCCACAATGATGCCATGACCATCATCCTCCCATACACCTAGAACAGTTAGCTTTTCTCCAAAATTCCCTGACCTTCCTATCATTGCAAAGCTTAATAATGGTTAGAAGCATTAACTCTAGAGTTAAAAACTATTGACTTCAAATCCTGACTCTACCATTTAGCCATCATATGACCTTGGGCAAATTAGCCTCCTAGGCCTTTGTTCCTCACTTGGAACATGGGGATAATGATAAAAATAATATCAATATTAAAGGGTCATGAGGGTTAAATGAGATAATATATATAAAGCACTTGAAACAATAGTGCAAAAAATAAGCTCTTAATAAACCTATCACTGTTACCAATCCCATTTTTTAGAATATGTATGTGGGAGTTACAAATTCACAAAATTTACAAAGGGAAGAAACTTGAAAATCAACTGGTCCAAGTTTAAAAATAATCGAATGCCTGGAGGGCCAAGACAGGCGATATGATTGATATGATTGAAAAGAACTCACAGACAGGAAGTGGGAGGGAGGACTGCAGTGGCCTGGCTAGGCATCACCCTGGTTGCTACTCAGGGTGAAGTATACTGCTGTAATGTGAGATCAGGAGCCTGGTGTTACCAGATCTTCCAGTTTTTCAAGAGAAGCCAGAAATCCAGATTTGTGTATAATTCCAATGTATAAATGTTGACAGTTAATTCAAACTCTTATAAAATGCTTTATGGGTTTTAAAAAAATAAAGCATGGCAGCTTCTACTTTAGAGCCTCTAATCTAATTGTATCTCATTTGAAAACTGAGAAAACAGGATTAAGAATAAAAATGCCACATGCCCAAGGGTGCACACAACTATGTAATGGCAAAACTCTGATAAAACTCACATCTCCCAAGCCTTACTCCAGGGACCTTTTACATACTTCCCTACGGTGCTTTCCCTTGACATGTGCTTCTAATCTGTTCCTAAATGCTGTTATTCTGTACTTTCTGCTCCATTCTCATGACCACCATGCTAACTGGGCCACCATTGTAGCATAATCTCCTCCCTAGAGTTTCTCTCACTCTGATCCACCCTGCTTTGTTTGCTAAGATCAGACTCATCTTCTTTTTTTGAGATAGGGTTTCACTCTGTCACCAGGGCTAGGGAGTAGAGTGCTGCAACCTCAAACTTCTGGGTTCAAGCAATCCTCCTGCCTCAGCCTCTTGAGTAGGTGGCACTACAGATGCGTGCCACCATGCCCGGCTAATTTTTCTATTTTTTGTAGAGTCAGGGTCTTGCTTTTGCTCAGGCTGTTCTCAAACTCCTGGCCTCAAGCAATCCTCCCAGCTTGGCCTTCCAAAGTGCTAGGATTACAAGCATGAGCCACCACCCCCAGCCTAGACTGCCCTTCTTAACCTTAGCCCTCACACCCTTTCAAAGATTCTTTATCACCCACTGCATCAGAGCCAAGTACAATGGGTCTGTGGTTCAATCATTTGGTCTCAGATTGATTTCCTTTTGCTTTCCTCAGCGCTCTACAACCAGCCTGCTTCCTGGTTGCTCCAAAAGAAGCTGTGTCACATTATCTTGGCCTCCCCTAAAGTAAGATAGAAATAATGGGAAAGTATAATAGCATTTACCTCAGAGTACTGTTAGGGGGAGTAAACAAATTAACGTACCTAAAGGGCTTCACATGTAGCAAACATGCTAGTTATTTATGAATATACTTGTGTTATCTCTCTTGCTAGACTCTCAGTGTCTTTAGAACAGAATCTATGTCTAATATGCTCTTCCCACCCAAATATTTAGTACACACTATGTACTCATTAGATACTTGTTCACAAGAAGAGTGAATGACTACATGAGTAAATGAAGAATCTGTATAATCAAATAAATCTGCCCATGGACCAGAAATAGAGCTGAAATGAAAAGTAGTGCGCGTATCAAAGATCTGTTGGGCTGCATAGACAGAAGCAGGCAGTGACTGGGGGGAGTTTGGTGCCTGTCTGATAATGGTGACTTGCGAAGTTTCACGTGAGTGATGAATTGGGGGTGCAATAGCCAGAGCCAGGCTCACTGCTTGAATAAGTGTTCTGAGTGGGGTGGCCTTACCTATAAGAGGAGGCTTTTAAAAAGTTACTCTTTGCCTAAGACTGCAGCCTAACAGGGACCAGGGAGGCGAGAGAACACAGGCACAGTCTCATGACAGGGAACTGAACCAAGCCACTGGTTATTTCTACGGCTGGGCCTCTGTATCCTCAAAAGCACTGAAGGTAGGATTCCCAAATCTCCATTATAAAACCTGGTTCTGGACTGTGGGCACAGGGGCCATGTGGAGGCAACTGCAAAACCCTAAAAAAGGAAAGCAAAATAGAAAACAAACAAATAAATAACCAAAATAAAACTATCCACTCAAACTGAGCCTGGAAATACAAATTCCAAAATACATGCAGAGATCCAGTGCTAAGAAACACATACGATAAAATCAAGAATCAGACCATGAATTCACTAAGATGAACTATATGAAACAGCCTGAAAGTATGTTTTGAATTTTCATAGAAAATAAAGGAATAACATCCTGAACAAGAAATGCTACAGTTAAAAAAAAA
>NW_012143856.1:5765353-5767207 GCF_000956105.1 Propithecus coquereli | reverse complement strand
GTAGGGCATGTCACTGCTTTTGCAATAAGACTAACGAACCACAAAGCTGGCTTTGTGCAAACCTCATCAAAGCATCCCCATGCCTGATCTCCTCTCCCTCACCCCACTCCTGTTCCTGCCTGTGATTTAGCTTTTTCTTGGAGAGAGGGTCTCCCTCTGTCACCAGGGCAGGAGTGCAGTGGCCTCTTCATAGCTCACTGCAACCTCAAACAAGCGATCCTCCTGCCTCAGCCTCCTGGGTAGCTGGGACTACAGCTGCGTGCCGCCGTGCCCAGCTAATTTTTTTCTATTTTTTAGTAGAGACAGTTTTTTACTCTTGCTCAGGCTGGTCTCAAACTCCTGGCCTCAAGCGATCCTACCACCTTGGCCTCTCAGAGTGCTAGGATTACAGGTGTAAGCCACCGGCCTTGGCCTAGACTCAGCTTTATGTCTCTCCCTTGAGCACTCCCAGTTTCCTCATGAAAGTAACCATTCCTGCCATCATTGGATGCACTCTCCTGAACCTTGACCAAGTCTATCTCCTGAACACACAGGAACTGAGCAGAATCTTATTCTATTTCCAAATATAATCGTACTGGGTACAACAATACTGATTGCTTCTTAGCGGACTCTGATAGGTACTATTTGTAAATACCTAATACTCTTTCCCATCCCCATTCTTCTTTTAGCAGTATATCCCCCTTTCCCACTTCTATCTTTTAAGGAACACCTTCCTAATTCTATTTGGTCCTAGTGAGGGCCCTCCCTCAGGTAACATGTCCTTCCCCCTGATGAGTGGAATCACCATTCTGTCTGTACTTATAACAGTAGCATATTTTTTTGGACACAGAAATTGGTCCAAGGGGCAGATACAGGACACAGATACAGGGGCAGATACAGGGCCAGAGTCTCTCTGTGAGCTCCATACATAAATTTTGAGAGAAGAAACTTCTCTCCACGTGGTTACTACATTGTGATCATACATCTGGTGCTGCTGTCAGCCATGGTCCCCAGCTGCCAGAGGAAGTCGGCCACTCCAGAAGAGAAGGAGATCAATGTACCAAGAGAACAGATATGAGCACACCAAATGGATCTGATGATATCATTGAGTCCTGCATTCGGCAGTGCTTGAAGTCAGTGCCACAAACTAAATTCTGAGTAAAAAAAAGTTTTTGATTAAGGACAGTTTGATTGGTTTCTTGCCTTTAGTAATTAGAAGAGTCTTGATTCACACAGTTGTGAAATGAGCAGTATTAACAACACATACTTTGAGTTCAGAGTAGGGAGTCATACAGTAATGGAATTTTATATGGTAATAGGGCAGAAACCCATTGAGTTGTAAAAGAATATACATAATAGTAGTTGCAAGAGAATGATCAATACAAAATACCTCTCAGAAAATTGTTAGTTTTTAAAGGTAACATATTGAATTTAAATAAAGGAGGCGGAGTGCGGAAACCTGACTGTTGTCTGAATTCTACCTCTAGATAGGTACGTGTCCTTGACCAACTCACATCGCCTCTTGGGGGGTTCAGTTCTTCATCTGAAAATAAGTAGACTAAATGGTTGAATTCTGGCATCGCTTGTACCTCTAAAATCTGTAAACCTAGCCCAGTAAAGACGTTGTGATTGAATCTGTGTGTCTAGGAATTGCTACTTGCTGATTGGCTTAGGCCTGGGTTACTGTCTGTTCAGGTGGGGAAGGGAAATATCCCACCTGGGGTGGGGGTGTAGTCAGTCCCACCCAAACCACACAGTTATTACACATTAGAGGAGGGAGGAATAGATATAGTGGACATAATTACAATAACCACACAGTGGTTTTAGAAGGCATCTGTGTTTGTCAATAATCAATTTGATAAACGATGAAGCCAT
>NW_012143856.1:5764766-5765303 GCF_000956105.1 Propithecus coquereli | reverse complement strand
GTTATCACAACGTGTATTAAGGACGGTTAATACCCCTTAAAAAATAATTGCCCTAACTTGATCCAACTTATTTGCAATACTGGATCTTTGAAGAAATCTTTATGCTTAAATCCGATCACCTTGTAACTGACTTAGGTGGAATTAAAGAAAGATATCAGTTTTACCCATGGCCCTCAAAGTAAATTTATAAAGGAATTTATCAGGGAAAAAAAATGGACCTCCAGAGAACAAAAATAAAGAACTCTTGTTTCACGCTCATTATACTTGGTTCCAGAGTAGCATTTATTTTCTGGAGTAGCAATCATCCCCCACAGAAAACTACTTTCTAAGACAGAAGAGGCCCCCAAAGTACATTGGTTACAGTGCTTTTCAAGACACCTAATAAAGCAACAGGATGAAATGATCACTAGAGGGCACAGCTGGGTTGCTCTGAGCATGTACGTGCATGGAAATTTTTTCAACTTTGTATCTAAAAGGAATTTATACCATCACTTCACCTTTGAAACACAATAGATAAATGAGTTCATTTCCAAGAAG
>NW_012143856.1:5745909-5748981 GCF_000956105.1 Propithecus coquereli | reverse complement strand
CCAAAGAATAAAAGCAGTTTCAACAAAATAATCCTCCCAGGTTGACTGGCACAGTTAGAACAGTAGTAAGCCATAAGGGCTAAACTGATGGCTGCTACATTCATGATTTAGTTCTAACTTCCCCCTCCTGTCAGGAGTCACTACTGCAAGAGGCTGGTTGGTAAGCGTTTATGGGGTCAAGTACGCCACTCTGCTACCAGCTTCTGACTTCGGTGCACTGTGTTTCTGTTTGAAGTGGAATTTGTGAATAGTTGCACAGCTTCGCAGTATTTTTAATTCTGTCTTAACAATCTACCATGTCAAAGAAGACCAAAAGAATGCTGAAGGAAGAAAAGAGATTTTTTAAATGAGGATTGGGAATTGCAATATTATCTTGTTTCTGCTAAAGGTAAAATGCTTGCTTTGTGATACTGCAATATCAACATTAAAGAAATTCAATGCTCATCAGCATTATAGCACTCATAAGGACCAAAAATATTTTAAATTAGAGGGAGAGGCACAAAAGGTTGTTTTGCAGAAATTAAAAGGCGAAAAGCAAAAGCAAAGACAATTCTTCCAAGCAGCAATAACGCCTGAAAATAATGCCACTGAAGCAACTTATAAAGTAGCTAATACATTCAGGAAAAAAAGGAGGCCATTCAGTGATGTAGAAATTGTGAAAGAATGCATTGTCGAAGCTGTAGGATGCTTAGACCCCAATAACTTTTCAATAAGGTACAAACAACTGCCTCTTTCAAGGAGAACCGTAACTGATCAGCAGCATGAATTAGCCTTCAACTTAACAAAACAACTGCATGCAATACTTCAAAAGGAAAACATACATTATTCAATCACTTTGGATGAACCAACTGATACTGCTAACTCAGTGCAGGTTTTATACTTCATTTGGATCATAAAACATTTTCTTTGCTACAAAGAGTTACTTGATTTGGGCACTCTTGGGAACAGAACACGGGGAATAAATATTTTCAACAACTTTCAAGATAAATGTCATGATGTTGGACTGAATTTGGTAAATTTATTTAGTCCATTAAAAATGAAAGGTCTGATTTTGAATTAAAAGTGTAGTTTATTATATCTCAAACAAGAAGCAGTACAATTAATCAAAGTATGAGCCTAAACTATCAACACAGTTTGCCATCTTGACAGTAGCTTATTTTATGGCAGCAGTGAAGAAGCCTGGAGAGCAAGTGGCAAAGAAATCATGAAAGGCATTTTCCACAGCTTGTTGAGAACTGAATATTTTTCCTTGCAGGAAGTGGTCCAAAGCCAGAAGAAGTGGTATCAGTTGGTGCAAGGTCTGGTGAATACAGTGGATGACAGCGAGTTTCCAAGTCCAGTTGCTGTAATTTGAGCAGTGCTGTTTGTGCGACATGTGGTCAAGGTGTGTCTTACAAGAGGATTGGCCTACCTCTATTGACCAATCTCAGCTGCTTAATCGCAAGCACTCTCGTTATTTAGTCCAATCGGTTGCAGTAGACATCACTGTAATTGATCAAGCAGGTTCCCTAAAGCTATAGTGGATAATACCAGTGCTAGACCACCAAACAGACACCATTAGCTTTTTTAGATGGATATTTGGTTTTGGACTGTGTTTGGGCACTTCATCTTTATCTAACCACTGTGCTAAAAGCTTGTGATTGACAACAATAATCCATTTTTCATCACACATAACAATGCAGTGTAGAAATGGTTCGCCTTTATGTTGTGACAGCAAAGAAAGGCAAGTTTTGAGACAATTTCTCTTCTGACACTCGTTTAATTCATGTGGAACCCATCTATCCAGCTTCTTTACCTTGCCAATTTGTTTCAAACGGTCCAATATTGTTGGAATAGTAAAGTCAGGCCTTGCTACTAATTCACACATAGGTTGAGATGGATTCACTTCCACTACAGCTTTCAGCTTATCATTACCCACCTTGGTCTCAGGTTGCCTACATGGCTCATTTTCAAGATTAAAATCACCATAACAGAACTTCTCAAACATCAACATTCTGTGCATTCATTAGCCACATCCTTCCCAAACACTTTGTTAATGTTTCAAATTGTCTGTGCTGCATTGTTTCCATGATGGAACTCATATTCGAAAATAACACAAATTTTTTGCTTATCCAAGATTTCACAAAAATTGCTCGAAAAGAAAATTTGGAAGATAATCACAAGCCAATACATGCATTTGAAAGACTGAGGATATACCTTCACAATAAACATAAAACAAGAAGTGTCAAAGTGAAATGTCAGAGATACCAACTGTCAGACTTAGTACTTAAGGGAATCGGACATTTCATACGTAATAACCTATCGAGTGTATGTACAGACAGACAGTGCACCTTCCATGACAGGAAAACATGAAGAGTTTATTGTGCAGATAAAAAAAAAGTATTAACATATCCAGATGCTCTCATTTCTTTTCGTTGTATCTTGCATCAACAAAATCTCTGTGTTAAAGCTACTATTTTAAGTGACACTTTGCAACAAATTATAACTATTGTTAATTATATTCATGCAAATGCAGCATGGCATTATCAGTTTAATAACAGGCTAACGTTGAACCATGACTGAACCATGATATATTCAGTGTGGATTTGTCGTATTATTCTAAAGTGCAATGGCTATCACAGGGACAGGTGTTAGCCAAAATTTTATCTCTGCAAGAACAGATAGTTAAATTTTATGAACAACAGAATCAGCAATGTGAATTATTGAAAGATTTCTATAGGAATACCGTATTTCTGTATGATATCATGTTAAATCAAAATCACTTCAATTTTTCTTTGTGAGGTAAAACTAAGTCTATATGTGATATGTGGCAAAAAATCCAAGCATTTCAAAAAAGCTCTTAAAATTTTTAAAAATACTTCTTCAAACGGAAGTTTCAAATGAACATTTTCTCCAGTTAGCAAAGGTCATTGATTAGCAGGAGGATACATGAGAATCATTTGACCAATATGCAGCTGTTACAGACCTATTAATTGGAGAATACAATGAAAGGTTCACTGACTTTGAGAATCATGACATCACGCTCAAATTAGCATTTCAGCCTCACCTAGTTGATATCACCAAGGCACCTAA
>NW_012143856.1:5744114-5745859 GCF_000956105.1 Propithecus coquereli | reverse complement strand
GAGGATGCTCTTGGCTGGATGTCTCTGCACACACCAGTTCCACAAAGCACACATGGGTAACAAGTTTTGAATTCTTCTGTTATTGCTGCTCCAGGGTTGTTAGTGGTTAACGCCTGGATTTTAGCCCCTTACGACCACTTGCTTTATATGGGTTTCTGGGACATTCTGTCTGCCTACATGGACTTCTGATCTTCTGTCTGGCTCTAACCAATTAATATTACCACCTGGAGTGGACATTTCTTGGTTTTTGTACTCTCACGTCTCCCTACTCCCATGTCTTCCTACTACTGGTAGCAGCACTCTGGTTTCCTTTGGCAGTCCTTCTATTTTTCATTCAATCCATATGATTCTGGGGACTCTGGCCAGCCACAACAATTTATCTTCCTGGCTAGAGCAATTGTGTCTAGGATGGAGTACAATGTGAGTCAAAGAGAGCCAGGTCCAAGATTTTTATTGGAACTTAGCAATAGAGCTTTCTCCTTCTTCTAGATTTGGAGCTGAAGTTGCCAGAGACCACTATTAAGGAAGCACCTGGCTGAGAGTGAAGCCAGTGTAGTAAAATATAATCAAAAGATAGTAAGAAAACATAGCTTTCTAAGGACTTTTTTGAGCACCTGAATCCAACAATACCTGAAGTCAGTAGTTGTACTAAATGTTTCAGTATATGAGCCAATACATTCTTTTTTTTTTCTAAAGCCTAGTTTGGGGTTTCTATCTCCTGCAACTGAAAGAGTCCTAATACTTTTAAAGTTTGTCAGCCAATCCAGTCTTCTGACTTACTTCGTTTAGTATAGGCTGCCTCTCTAAACAAAAGTTCTAGCTTTACTGCCACCACTGACAACTGAGTTTATTACAAAATACAGAATAAACCCACCTTCTTTCTTAGATCTATTACATCTATGATCGTGGCAATTTAGCTGTGCTTATGGACTGCTTCTACATTCGGTAGCATATGGTATCGCTTCTCAGCCCTTTGACTAAGATCAAATGTGAAGCATATGGTAAGATCAGAATAAGTTGAATATACCAATTCCCTACTATTTTAGAAAGGCACTCCCTTTAACCACCTCCTCTCACAATCTCAGTGCTGTTACTACTACTACTAATAATAATAGTAACAGCAAGAATAATAGATGAAATTTATTGAGCATCTATGGAGTGTCTGACACTGTATCATTAGTAGGTTATACTTAGTGGGTTGCAATTATCATTTCCTTAAAAATACGAAGTAGAATGGAATAGAATCAACTAGATTAAAATGGAATGGAATAAAAAAGAATATATTGGAATGCATCCAATACAGTAAGATTTTGTGTGTGTGTGTGTGTGTGTGTGTGTGTGCGCGCATAGAGATGGGGGTCTCACTCGGTTACCCAAGGCTAGTCTTAAACTTCTGGTTTCAAGTGATCCTCCCCCCTCAGTTTCTCAAAGTGCTGGGATTATAGGCTTGAGCCACCACACCTGACCAATTGGTTTGTAACTTTTTCTTTCCGTGTATGCTGTGTGTCTATGTGTGCATATAAGTACTGATTTGTAATATGAAGCATATTTTTAAAATGTGAGTTGTGATGAAAAAAGTAACTTGTCCAAGGTCACAAAGATAGTAACAGAGCGAGCTCTGAATCCAGGTATTTGAAAGCCAGCTGACTGTCAAAACCATACACTGTTTATAGATAAGGAAATTAAGTTTGGAGAAGGTAAGTAGTATGGGGAAAATGATAATATCTACCCTATAGAATTATAAA
>NW_012143856.1:5742947-5744064 GCF_000956105.1 Propithecus coquereli | reverse complement strand
TGCATGGAAATTTTTTCAACTTTGTATCTAAAAGGAATTTATACCATCACTTCACCTTTGAAACACAATAGATAAATGAGTTCATTTCCAAGAAGGTGCAATGTCTTGCCTGATACAGGTGATTTAGTTGCAGGAGAAAAAATACTGTCAGTAAGTTAAGACACTCTCGTTTCTAGATTGCAATGTCATTTGCATTTTTTTCTTGTTTTGAGGCCAAATCTATTGTGTTGTAGCATTTAAAAATAGGACAATATATCTACCCACAATTAAGTTCTATTTCATTATTAAGAAGCCCATTTGCTCTGCGTAACTGCTAGCCAGCACCGCAGACACCATTTCCTTGCTGGCAACTTTCCCTTTATTTTAATCTTTGGCTCTTTAATGGAAATTAAACTTGAAGAATTTTTTTTTAAAAACAACATCCTTGGTAACTCAGACTGATCACTTCTACGCCACTCTTACTGATGAATAATGAAGTTTTGAAATCTTAGTACCCAATATTCTCTAGAATTTTCTCTTTTCAATTAGATTTCCTCTTCTGTCAATCAAGCTATGATGAACAAGAGTTTTCTCCCTGGCTACTACGATGCTTAGCAGCCTGTGGTGTGTGATATGTAGACAGTGGGCTTAGGCAGGTCCATTGTCTGTGCTTTGTACCGGGCCTTCTCCTGCCCAACCTCTCCTTACTTGCAACTTTCCTATAAGTTTGTGATTGTTTTAAAAAGTTTTTAAACTTTCTGTATGTGAGGAACAATTTGAGATAACAAATTCTCTGCAAAATCTCTACCCCATATATCCACCCTTCCCTACACACATTTTCTGGTCATTCTCAAAAATAACCTAACCAAAGTTAGGTTAAGCATCTGAGCAAAGTAAGGAGGGTAGAAACAAATGAAAAATCATGTACACGTAAGAACCTCACAATCTAGTTGAAAAGACAAAACGGAAAACTAGGGAAAATGTTACTAACCCACAGCTGTTTAACTAACAACAAGCTCGGAAGACCTGAATTAGAATATAAGTTTGCCACTTATTGTGTGAATGTAGGCACTTTTAGTTTCTCTGAAATTTGGATTTCTCATCTGTAAAATGGGAAAAGTGGTATCTATCATATAGA
>NW_012143856.1:5738754-5742897 GCF_000956105.1 Propithecus coquereli | reverse complement strand
ATTTTTTGAAATTATTAAGTACATAGAGTTTTACAAAATAATGTACATTTTTAAGTATATCTGATTGAAGTTCCTTGAATGAGGCCTTATTTGATTACAGCTAAATTAATGCAGCCTTCCAACAGGAAAAGGTTCCCCATCCTTGTACTAAACCTTGACTTACCACCATCCTTTCTGAATTTCTGACCCCTTCACGGACTGGTAGGCCACAGATGGGTTTTGTTAGAATCACACATTATTGGTCCACATAATACTTTTAAAATTTGGAATTAGTTGCCAACATTTTAAAAATTGGGAGATTTTGCATTAAAAAATCTGGATTTCTGGCTTCTCTTGAATCAGAAGCTCTCTCTGGCAATACTGAACACACATTCCCACATGGCAGCAATAGACTGGAACTGAGTAGCAGCTGCCTGCTTCAGACAGGCATGCATTTTTCAGGTTTTTACAGACCTCTCTGGGCCACACTGCACACATAGGTTACCCTTTGGCCTCCGTAGATTTGCTAGTCTGTAATCATTATCTCAGGGCCTGGTTATGAACATGCCCACCCACTGTGCTTGTGCACTCAATATGGTAACGATTGAGCTTACCCTGACCCTAGACTCCATATGGCAAAAATGCTGTAAAATTGTGGCTAAGAAGTAACTGCTTAGTCAAGAGCTACTTCCCAGAAACTCCATTTGCAGTGTCAACTGAATGCCCAATCTGCACACAAAACTACAGAAAATGGAAAATTTCTCCTTCTCCTTTATTAGGGACTAAAGGATTTAATAAGACAAAAAATTTTTAAAATTGGCAAATTCTAATCCTGGACTTGTTGAGTAGAAAAAAAGTCAATAGTCAAATACAGGAAGGAAAGGGATTGTTCTGAAGGATCATAACAAATATTCCAGGAAGCAAATTTACTCCAAGAAATAAACAAAAAATATTGTAGTTCATAGTCTCTGTAAGGGTGAAAAAAAAACATTGTTTCTATTAAACGGGTACATTCTGAGATCATAAAAAGTTCTAACAGATAAAAAAGCAAATATCAAGTTATCTTTATCTGTTTTAAAGTCAAGTTTATTGAGGGACAATACATACATAGTGTAAAATTCACCTTTTTTGAGTACATATCTCCATGAATTTTAACAAATGTATATAGTTATGTAACCACCACCACACTTAAGAACATGCCCATCACCCTCAACACTTTCTTCTGTCTCTTTTGTAGCCAGTCCACTTTCCCCACATCCAGACCCCTAGAAACCATTGATCTTTTTTCTGTCACTATAGTTTTGCTCTCTCCATGTAGCATATATCTTTATCTATTTAGATTGTATCATAGTATAATGCTTTTGAGATTCCTCCATGTTGTTGCAGGTATAAGTAGTTAGTTCTATTTTGTTATATGAACGCACTGTAATTTGTTTATCCATTCACCAGTGATGGAAATTTGGATTATTCACAGTTTGGGGCTATTGCGAGTAAAGCTACTATAAACACTCATGTACAGGTCTTGTCAGGAATGTATTTTTCATTTATTTTTATTAAATACTTAGCAGTAATATTGCTGGGTCATATGATAAGCGTGCATTAAACTTTATAAGAAACTGCCAAAAAGTTTTCCACCATCAACGTGTAGGAGTTTCAGTTGCTCACAGCACTGCCAACACTTGGTGTTGTCAGTCTTTTTAATTTTAGCAATTCCAGTAGGTGTCTAATAGTGTCTCATTGTGGTTTTAATTTGTATTTCCTATAGCTAATGGTGTAGGACAGTTTTTATGTGCTTATTTGCCATCTGTACATCTTTTTTAGTTAAGTGTCTGTTGAAATCATTTGCCCATATTTTTTATTTAGCATCTTTATATATTGAGTTATTTATATATGCCATATAAAGGTCCTTTATCAGATATGTGTTTTGAAAATATGTAGGGACACAATGTGATGGCAGAAACACTTATGTATAGATTCAAAAGCAATCATCGATTTTTAAAACACAGTGGCAGCAATAAAAAATCTAGTAGTATCTCATAGAAAACAGAATCAGTGTTTTAGAAGGTTTAAGAAACTCTCCCAGACCTCAGAACAGAAGGACAAAAGCCTAAAGCTAGGAACAAAAGAGAAGAAATTTAGCCTAGTATGATGGCTCATACTTGTAATCTCAGCACTTTGGGAGGTGGGGGAGGGAAGATCGCTTGAAGCCAGGAGTTCGAACAGCCTGGGTAACATATCGAGAATCTGTCTCAACAAAAAAATTTTAAAAAATTAGCCAGGCAGAGTGGCACACAGTGGTAGTTCCAGCTATTCAGGAGGCTAAAGAGGGAGGATTGTTTGAACACAGGAATTCGAGGTTATGGCAAGTTATGATTGCTCCACTGTAGTCCAGCCTGGGCAACAGAGCAAGACTCGGTCTAAAAAAATTTTTAAAAAGAAAGAAATTTGGATTTACAATTGAATAAATAAAACAAAATGTCCCTGAACACAGAAAACACGTCATTCTTCAAACTGAAAGGACACACAGAGGACCTGCAAAATTAAATTAATTTTAAGGATAAAGAAAAAAAAATTCTAAGAAGATCCAGATGAAAAAAAAGGAAGGTTACTTCACTAAGGGAAAAGGGAAAAAAAAAATGGAAACAGATTGGATTCAGATGTATCTTCCACAACTCAAAATGCCAAAAAAAATGGAGCATTTTTTATAGTTATGTTTTTCAAATGTTGGTCCATTAATGAATCATGAAATCAATTTAGTAGATTACAACAAGCATTTTATTTTTAAGTAGAATACAGCAAAAAAGAATAGCAATATAAAAGTATCTAGCATGTATTAAGAGTAAATAAACTTGGGTCGTGTGTGTGTACACTAAGTAATAACATAAAATACATTTCTTACTGTGGCTTGCATTTGAAAATACTCAAGAAAAAGAGAACTACAAAATTTGTCACCCATATACCATTTCTGAAAAAATGCTCAAGTGAATATTATAGTTGACTCAGTAATATAAAAAATATGGGACTGAAATATTACTAAACAAAATGTAGCATGCATTTATATCTGCCAAGGATCTAGTTGGCAACAACAGAAATTAAAGTTAAGTCAGGTGGATCTGAACAGAAAAAGAATCTCTTGGAAGTATATTGGGTACTATATTAGTTATGTATTGCTGTATAACAAATTACCACAAAACTTGGTGACTTAAAATAGCATTTATTATCTCACAGTTTGTGGGAAGGCATAGGTCGGTGGGTCCTCTGATTCTGCATCTTTCAAAGGGCTGCCATCAAGGTGTCAGCTGGGGCTGCAGTCATCTTAAGGTTTGATCAAGTATGGATCCATTTCCAAGCTCACGCAGGTGTGTTGGCAGGATTCAGTTCATTCTGAACCATTGGATCTAGGGCCTCAATTCCTCATGAGTTGTTAACCAGCAGCCTCCAGTACTTCATTGCCACATGGACTAATAGGATGGAAACTACTGCAGTAGTAACGGAACATTGCATATCACCTCTGGCCCTGCCAACTCAGCCAGTTCTGGACTCCAGATACCCCCGACAGCATTACTTAGAAGTAACGTATAAACAGCTATTGACATGATCAACAAATATTGTGAACATTATAAAAGTAGTTTTTTTAAAAAAATATATAAAATAAAAGTAATTTATTTTTTTCACAAATAATAATAACCTGAAACTATTAGAAGAAAAAACTTTTTATTGACTAGAGGAAATTAATAAGTAACTATATATACATAATTTAAAATTTTTTCTTATGAAAAATTTCGATAATAAACAAAAAAAGTAAAATTATTAACCTTCATGTATCACCAACCAACATCAGTAATTATCAAAGTGTCTTGCCAATCTTGTGTCATCTCTTCCATACACTCTCTTCTGGCTACCAAATTTTAAAACATATTCTAAACAATATAAATGACATGATATTGATGCTAATAAACAAATGGCATTCAAAATTATTTTTTAAAAATTTAAAGTCATCATTAGATATGTGTTTATTAAATGTCACTATGTGCCAGGTATCTGGGCAAACATACTCTGATAAAAATTGGATACTATCTTCTAAGCTACATTAATGAGTGTTTATGTGCTAAATAACATACCATAGAAATATACATAATAAAATTTGTAAGAAATTATAGTAAC